>NW_005179056.1:0-196612 GCF_000350225.1 Chondrus crispus
ACAACCCCACCCAGCCCAACAGTCGCACTCCCATGGCTGAATCACCGCAACCCACCTCGCCAACCGCACGTTTCACCCCTCATCCTCTGCAGTGGCCCCCCCTCCCGTCGTTCAACATACAGCCGCGCATAAAACGAGCGCTCTCCACTAGCGCCAAGACTCCACCCACTAAGCGCTCCTCTGCCTCCCAGGCCTCGCCTGCGCCCTCCACTACTGACTCATGATCCCGGCAGACACCAATCACACCGCTGGCCCAGACACTCCCATTACTCCCCTCCCTCCTACCATCACCGATACTGCTACCTCGTCTACACCCCGTTCCGACCCCTCTCCCAGCCTCACTCCACCCCCGGACCTCCGCCCTCCCAACTGTGCAAGAGCTCCTCTGCTCCCCGCTTCGGCCATCTGAGGTCTTCTCCACCATCCCAGGCCCGTGCTTTCACAGCACTGTTCCCCTGTTCACACGCCTCGTCCCAGCTGCCACTGTTGCTCGTACTCCCGAAACCACTCATGAAGCCTTCATGCGCATGCACATGCTCCCCACTGCAGTTCTTCGGAAATCGTTCCGTGGCGGGCCCGGCTGGAGATCTTCCCGCAGTCAAAATGCACGCCCTCCGTCTCAGAATTCGGCGAGCGTGCCAAGGGTCCGAATGGGGAGCTCTGTGGAAAGAAGCTGTGGATGCCCACCAAGCACGGCTGGAATGGATATAGACACACGCACGTCATCGCGCATCTGCAGGCTCGCCTTCTGCCCGTGCAGCACGTGCTATGAGGCTCACGTTACAAGCCCAGTATGGGCGTGCCATGCGTACGTTCATTAACCCGCCCCTCGCAGACCTTAACGACCGCATCACAATTCACAAACTCAGTGCACTCCACCCAAGCCCACTTGTGCCAGTGGTGCCCTTGCCGCCCTCCGCACACCCGCGGCCCCCAGAAATCACTGAGCAGCAAGTCCTACAGGCTGTCCGCCGCCTGAATCCCAACTCGGCGGCGGGC
This sequence comes from Chondrus crispus, assembly GCF_000350225.1. Taxonomy (NCBI): domain Eukaryota; phylum Rhodophyta; class Florideophyceae; order Gigartinales; family Gigartinaceae; genus Chondrus; species Chondrus crispus. Next base: position 1,000 of record NW_005179056.1, read on the forward strand.
CCCGATCGTATGTCTCCGAAACTATTGCACCTCCTCGCCAACATAAAAATCAGTCCAGAAGCAGGTGTGACCGGCCTGTTCGCACTCACCAATCTCGTCAATAGACTGGCACGCGGATCCCTCCCCTCCGCACCACCCCACTCGCCAGCGCCGCTACGCTCCTGCCATTAAACCCATGACCAGGGAAAATCAGGCCTATTGCTATCGGACATTGCCTGTGCTGCCTGGTCACCAAAGTGCTTCTCCAGGCGGCCATCGAGGACACGCGGGAACATCTCGCGCCTGAGCAAATGGCAAATGGAGTTCCCAACGGAATTGATGCAATCGTTCACGACGCGCGGATGCTCGTTCGTCGCCACGGACACGACCCACAGTATCATGGTTTCCATCGATGCCTCCAACGCGTTCAATAATTTTTCTCGCCAAACAGTGCTTCAAAGTCTCCCTCATCGCGCGCCGTCGTTATCGAGGTATCTGGACATGATTTACTCACGAACTCCTCCCCCGCTCATTTTCCCTTCCTTACTGCCTACAGTTCTGTCCAGTCGAGAAGGGACTCAACAGGGAGACCCGTCCAACATTTTGTTGTTCTCACTCGCCCTGCAGCCGCTTGCACGCCACCTCTCCAAATCATGCGACCTCCTCATGAACAGATGGTATGCTGACGACGGCACGATGGTCGGCAGAGTTGAGGAAGTAGTGAAAGCACTCGCCATTATCAAAGTGGAAGGCCCAAAACACCAGTTTTTACTGAACCCTACAAAGACACGTGTCTTTTGGCCCACCCTCAACCCTAAAATTCTGAGCCCGCTGTTTAAGGTGGCCCCGTTCAGTGTTGCAGAGGAAGGACTGGACCTCCTCGGAGCCCCAATCGGTTCACATGGCTTCATGACACAGTACATACAGACAAAATTACTGCAGTGCAACAACGCCCTTTCCCAGCTAGACCGAATACCTGAAGGTCGAACCCGCTTCCACTTACACCGGGTTTCCGCTTCTGCCTGTCGTGTGCAGCATATTTTTCGCCTGGTTCCCCCGGACTTTGCTCTGTCATACGCCCAACAATTCGACCGGGAACAACTTGACGCGTATGCTCGCTTTAATAGTGTGACTCTTTCCCCAACCATCGCGGCTCAAATTCGCTTGCCGTTCAGACATGGAGGCCACGGCTTCATGTCCTTGGCTTCCACTATCCACAACTCATACGGAGCCAGTCTCATCGACGCCGCCCCCGTCCGCTTGCAGGGCCCCAGTTCCCCTCCGTCACACAATATCAGCGTTTTGCAAGAAGCACCCTGCGTGTGGTCCTCAGAAACTTGCCCCCCAGTGTACAACCGCCACTCTTTGCGTTGACGGAGGCGGATCTCTGATGCTTAGAACCAGCTGCCTTAGTGTCGCGACCTGAACGCATACACAACTTTTTACTTCAGGCGCAACAAAGTGCAGCAGCCCGCACATACTGGCAAAAGAACCTTTGGGAGTCGTTTCTTGATCCAGCTGACCACAGCACCGCAATCATACGCAGACGAGTAAGGTATAATTCCTTACTTTCCCCGGGAGCTACATCCTTCCTCACTGCCCACCCAGCTACTACGTCTTGCGTTCACATTGCCACGTGGGCCACGATGCTCCGGCGCCACCTAGATGTAGTGCAATACGCACCTGAAAAGGGGGGTGAAAAGAAGTGAAAAAGGAAAAAAATTGGATACTGTAGTCCGGGTTTGGGGGACACACGTGTGCGACGAAGCGCACGATTCTTTTAATTATTTAATTTATTTACTAATTAGATCTAGAATCTAGAGCCGGGAGCTACTGTACTCGCCCCGCCGGGGCTCTATATGACTTAGCCCTTTGACCGACCAAGTCAATAAAGACAACCCGAGTTGCCAGAGTTTGATATCGCCTTGGTCGAAGTCCGTCTTTCACAAGACATTCCCTTCTACTCTAGCCTACGGTATCCTTTGCGCTCGCGGGTCCCCTTTTTCCTTATCAATTTGCCTTTACTTCCCTATCCTAATTTCACTTAATCTTGAGTTGGTCCCACCTTGTAGGATTGCGATCCGCAACGTGACGTCATTAGCCATCGGGCTTCTGTGTTGGTGCACCAGTGGTGCTTTTCTCAGCGTTGGTTCCATCGGAATCTGGTTGCGACCGATCCCGTGTTGGTACTTTGCCATCGGGCAGTACGACGGTGTAGCGCTGCTACGTTTTCTTCTTTCCCGACGGGCTACGTTACGACGCCCCCGTCGAAGACCTTATCAAGGGTATAAGGTGTACAAGGCGCTCTTCGAGCATTGGATTTACGACCCATCGAACCAGGTTTACCTAGACACCCCTCCGAACTCGTCGAGCAGTTGCCTTTACAAAACTCTACCACCATTTACCGATCCCGGGCTGGGCCCTTCTCTTTGCCCCCCCTATCAGGGATCCGAGCTACTGCGGGCCGCAAGCCCGCTTAAAGAGGACAGGGAGCTTCGAACACTCCGTAGCGCTGTGCCGTTGGCAGTTGTTGCTTTTGTTATTGTTGTTTGTGTTGGACCGTCGGACCTTGGTCTCTGCCTGACAGGCGCACTGCACTACAAAAATGGTCTCCCGACCTAGAATTGCGTACAGGAGACCCGACCTAGAAACTGCGTAAGCTGAAACGGACTACAGGAGTTGTCTCTGCGACGGAAGTTTATTTAGGTGTTGTAGCGTTTTCTATTTTTTTGTGTTAAGTTAGGTTCGTTTTTGGAAACGAACCATGTCGACAAGCGCCCCCGGGGACGTCGGTCCCAGGGCGAGCAGAATCGGATCGGCAAGGGCGTCGAGGATCCCGCGAGGTCCTCGCACCCGAAGCCAGGCCAATACGGCCACGGATCCCGAATGTCAAGAATCCCCGACGGGGATTGAAGCCGACAAGGATAACCTATCCTACAGGTTCGAGAAGATGGGCTAGGAGATTCGCCAAGAGATGACGAAAAATCTCGAGGCTGAATTAGCCCTCGTCCATATGCAACTGGAGTTGCAACATCCGAGTTCCACACCGTTTTAGGAGAGCTATCGGCTCGAGTGGATCTCGTCGCGAAGGAGCGAGGTGATGCGACTGACGGTCCGGAGCCGGAGGTCCTAGCTTCGTTGAAAATTTCAGTCAAGGACGCAAGGCGCGACGCGAATCAAGCCTTGGAGTCCTTGGGGAAATTTAGAGCCAGTATCGACGACAGGTTTGACCGCGCCACTCATCGTCTCAAGGACCTTGAATAGGTCGCCGGGCAAGAGCCGCTCCCAACTGGTCGAGGAGGCGACCGTCGACCGAAGAAGGACAAGGCCGCTGTACAGCGGAGTTCCAAGTCGAAGACTTCGAAGAAGAATCTGCGACGCAGGAGCAAGAGTCACGGTAGTGACGAGCCGGAGGACCAAGACTCAATGACCGAGTCGAATGGCCTTTCCGAAGATGGTGACGACTGTTCGTCGAACCATGCCAGCAATTCCGAACATCGTTCAGAGGAAGGAAAAGGAATTTCGCAGGGCAAGAAAATTACCTCCAGACGGGGCGGGATCACTTCGTCCGCCTCGCGGAGAGACAAGGACGCTGAGCCAGAGGACGTCGCAACGCGACGCGGGCCGCGATGGGAGGCGTTGGAGGAGCTGAATCCGACCAACTACCTCTTCAAGAAATTACTTTCGTACCGAACGTACCGCTTGTGGAACCCGCAGACATATTTGTCAAGTTCCCGGCGGACCGCCGTGCGAAAAATCAGGAGAGATATTCCGCCTAAGGTGAAGAAGGACAACACGTTCACAGGTGAGGACGGGGTCCTTGTGTTGGATTGTTTGGCAAAGTTAGTTCAAGAGTTTGATACTCAAGGAATGAACGAGGGGCAAGCGATCCGCTTGTTGCCCGAATTTCTAAGCGGCATCGCATTGAGACAGTACACTTCTGTGTCTCAGACGGCCGGGTCCCATCACGGAAAGGTGTCCGTTTGGCCAGAGGCCGTACAGTGGTTGTTGAGGAGTTTCGCAACCGACGAGGCGATCCGTCAAGCCGTGCTCGCATTGCGAGAAGTTCAGCAAAGACCGTCTGAAGACGAGATGGAATTCTACATTCGCCTAACAGACGCGAGTAATCGCTGTGGGAATGTTTATTCTATGGAGGAGCAGATGACCATGTTCATCGAGGGGCTAGAGGCCAGTATTAAGCCCATGGTCTCGCAGTATCGACAAGATAACCGAGACGTCTCATTTTTGAGATTGGTAAATTTCGCAAAGGCGCATGGCTCGGCGAGCCGCGCCAAGGACAAGAAGACCAAGAAGGTCACGATTCAGACGCCGTCGACGTTCAGGGCGGGGAAGAAGCCGAGGGCTTCTTATCCCGGTCGTAAAGGTCACGCCGCCTTCCACTTAGCCGAGTCAATCTCCGCTTCAGATGAACGCGGTGCGCACGGAAGCAGCGAAAATCATTATGAAGGAGCATTGGTAGCCGAAGGCAATTTTATTGAGCCATCGGAGGGCTACGGACACGAGGACTACGGGGCAAGCGGGTCGTCAACTTTACCGACGCCCACATACACGACGGAGTCGTTTTCAGAGCCCACGGATCCCGTGATGATGTTCCGGGGGCGCGGCCACACGCCGGAGCCGCGCATTCCGATGGGAGACAAAGGTACAACGTTTCGAAGGCCAGGCTGGATGGGAAGGCCGCAACATCAAGGAAGGCCGCCGGCCCGTGGAGGACCTAGGCCACAATATCCCGTCAAGAAGCACGGACTGGTGTGCTATCACTGTTACGAAAAGGGGCACGCCGCGCCAAACTGCATTCTTTCCCTCCGGGAAATGCACCGAGTTTTAGGAAATTATGAGGCGTTGTCTCCGATGGAGAGATTAGGGATACCATCGACGAGTTATCTGAAGGTCAAGAATTGGTTCGATTCGCAGACGGCGAGCACGCCGAGTGCTTCAACGCCGAGGTCGAACCAACCCTTCAGAGGGCCCGCCGCGGGGCCCGCGTCGTCGGCCGTGAGAAGGAACCCGCCGCCGCAGGGAAACTAGAGAGGGGAATCTCGAGGGAGTCACGAGAGGCGCAGGTTCAACGTACTGCGTCCGGGACTCAGTCCCGTTCCCCGTCTCTAGCAAGAAGGAAAGGCCTCGACGAGGAGGTAGTTGAAATAGGGGGTAAGGCGAAGGAGCCGACTGTTGTCAAGAAATTTCTAAGTCGAGACAAGGATCGTCCGATGGATCAAATTCGTAGGCCCTGGTACAGGGTTAAGCGACAAGAATGTCCTGACAAGATCTTGGTCCTCGCGCGAAAAAACTACAAAGTTTACGCGGACATTGGACAAACGGTCGGATTGATGAGTCGAGTGTTGTCCGTGTTGGACACAGGTGCCGGACCGAATTTGGTTCGAAGGCCGGAACTTCCGGCAGGAACGGAAATATTGGTGTCCTACGGACCAACCCAAGACATTGGCGACGCGAACAATAGGCCACTCCGAACTTTCGGCACAATTAGAATGCTTGTGAGGCTTGGAAAATTCGTGGCCGCAGCCGAGTTTATTGTATGCGAAAAACTAGCAGTCCCGCTAATTCTAGGCGCGGACTACTGTGACCGGTTTGTGGAAGCAATTTATCCAAGGAAGAAAACGGTTGAGCTGGCGGATTTCTCGGAGGTTCCGATAATTAGGCGGTTCTCGACGAGAAAAGGGAAGAAGAATCTCGTCCCGGGAGAGGACGAGAATGATGGAAAGGGGGAGCGAATTTCCCCTAAGGTAAAAGTGGCAAGAGCCACGACTATCGAGCCAAGGACGCAACGCGTCGTGGAATGCACCTCGAAGAGGGCGGGCTTCGTTGTGGTCCAGCCTTACTCGTCGTTGTACGAAAGGCACTGGTTGACGTGCACGAATGGTGTCGTTCAGGTTGAGCCTGACAGGCCATTTCGTTTACTCGTTGCGAATTTTAGGACGTACCCTGTCAGGGAGCAAAAAGGCCAAGTAGTGGCAGAATTATTACCGCACCCGAGGGCCGTGCTCGAGAGCAAAACCACCAATGGTGAAGTTCTCGGAATTCAAGAAAGGAAGAAGGAAAATTTTCTTAATTCCACCAAGACGCCTAAGGGCGAGACAAGATTCGAACCGTCGGAGCAAGCGCGCGAGGACCAGCCAGAAGAACGGTCGAGTGGGATCTCTGCGACGGCATCGTCGAAGCCGGAGCAGCGGATTGAGCAGCCACCGCCGGACGTGGAGGACCTCGATCTGAGCCACGTGCCGGAACGGCTGCGCGAGCGGTTCCAACGGATGTTGAAGAAGTATTTAAGGATGTGGGATGGGACCCTTGGTGAATTAAAACCACGGTCCACCGGATCGAGCTGGTCCCGGATGCCAGGCCCATCCCACAAGCTCCCTACCGAGCTGGTCCAAAGGCTCGGGAGGTCGAGGACGCAGAAGTACAGAAGATGTTAGAAGCAGGAGTCATCGAACCGGCGCAGTCAGAATGGGCGTGGCCCGTTTTATTAGTGCCCAAGCCGGACGGATCGATGCGTTTTTGCGTAGACTACCGCAGGTTAAACGCGGTAACGGTGAAGGACACGTACCCTTTATCGCGCATGGATGAGTGTCTGGACTCGCTTAGTGACACCAAGGTTTTCTCCGCGTTGGACGCGATCTCAGGATATTGGCAGATGCCTATCCCTGAGCGCGACCGCGACAAGACCGCATTTTCGTGTCACTCAGGTCTGTATCGCTTCTCAAGAATGCCCTTCGGGCTTACCAACGCTCCGGCGACGTTTCAGAGAGCCATGGATATACTGCTCTCTCCGTTCCGATGGAAGTCGTGTCTGGTGTATTTGGATGATATCATCATCTTCAGCAAGTCTTGGGAAGAACACATTGTTCATGTTGATGAAATACTGTCTGTATTGGAGAAGGCAGGTGTGAAGCTCAAGCTTCGCAAGTGCGAATTTTTCGTCGAAAAGATCAAGTACCTGGGCCATGTCGTTCGGCCAGGTACATTGGAGGTTGATGCCGCTCGCATCGCGGCGTTGGAACAAGTGAGGTACCCTCAAATGCAGACCCAGCTCAGAAGCTTCTTGGGACTTTGTAATGTGTACCGTCGGTTTGTCCCACATTACGCGAAAATCGCGCATCCGCTCAATCAACTATTGAAGAAGGGACAACCGGTCCAGTTGGAAGGATTCGACGAACCGTGCGAAAAAGCTTTTCATAAGCTCAAGGACCCCATCTTGCTACCGCCGGTGTTGGCGCTGCCGAAGAAGGACCTACCCTACTCGGTAGATACCGATGCAAGCGACTATCAAATCGGCGCTGCATTATTTCAGACACATCCGGATGCGCAACGTAAACCCATCGGGTTCTTTTCAAGAACGTTATCCGCAGCCGAGAGAAACTACTCCGTATCAGAAAAGAATTTCTAGCGGTAATTTGGGCCGTACAGACTTGAAGAACATATTTATATGGCGAGCACTTCATTGTGCATACCGACCATGCCTCATTGAGGTGGTTGATGAACGTAACCGACCCCAGCGGGAGATTAATCCGATGGAGGCTCCGCCTTTCGGAATTTGATTTTGAAATCAAGTACAAGTAGAAGGGCAAGGCGAACAGCCAAGCTGATGCCCTGTCAAGATTACGGGCCGCAGGAGAAACCGTTGACGAAATCGACGACGAAACCCCATGCTTTATGGTCGAACCGACCGAGGGTACAGTGGAGGACGAGGACAGTTTTGACGCGTTAGACGACATCCTCGCTCTCGAGCGGGGGACCGCCTTTGATCGCCTCGATCACTTCCAAGCTGTCACTCCGGAGGAGCTCATTCGCGAGCAAGCCGTCGACCCCTTCTGCAACCGCATCAAGGAAGAAATGGACGCCGGAAAGGTGAGGACGTTCAGCATGGAGACCGAGGAACTCGAAGGAACTCTATGCCGTACAGCGGCGGAGTTTGTACAAGTGGTGATAACACAATCGTTAAGGGACCGCGTCCTAGGGTTAAGCCACTACGCAAAATTGGCAGGCCACCCGGGAGGCAGGAAACTTTACAAGACATTGAGAAGATATTTTTATTGGCCTACGATGGCCCTAGACTGCTACGCAGTCGCGAAGAATCTCGCCGCATGTGCGCGGGAAAGGGTGAAGTTAAGAAGAAACATGAAGGAAATGAAGCTTTTCACGCCCAAAGCTCCGCTGGAGTTCGTCGCCATCGACATCCTCGGCGAGCTAATTACAACTAAACGAGGAAATCGGTATATTCTCGTGATCAGCGATCGATACTCGAAACTGGTACGAACCGTACCGTTGAAGAAGATATCAGCTGCGCACATCGCACAAGCCTTCGTTCACCATTGGGTATTCGTGTACGGACCGCCGGTCAAGCTGCTGTCCGACAATGGAACACAGTTCACGGCCCGGTTCTTTCAGAACGCCTGCCGAATTCTCGGCATACGCAATGTGTTCACGACTACGTACCACCCGCAAGGCAACGGCCAAGTTGAGAGGTTTAACCGCACGCTGACTTCCGCGTTGCGAAAATATGTTGGAGAGCATCCCAAGGACTGGGACCTATTTAGCGACGCCGTGACGTTCGCATACAACACGCAAGTTCATCGAACTACGAACATCGCGCCCTTCGAGCCGGTGTTAGCTCGGGCGCCGAGAAGCATTGCGTTACAAGCACAGCCAAGTTTGGAAGGATTTAGCTCGAATTGAGCGTACTACCTGAAATGGCAGTCGTGGTTGGAAAGCCTGATGAAAGGCGCTGATAAGAGCTTGCGAAAAGAACAAGCGCGCTACAAGCGAAACTTTGATGCACGGCTCCGAAAACCGAGGTATGAAATCCCTTCAGGATCATACGTATTCCTTCGGAAATAGCAAGGCACGGCCACCGAGCCGAAACTTAAGTTGGCACAAGTGGCTAGGGGTCCGTATCAAGTGAAGGAGTCAACTGAGAATACGGTCGTCATTGCCATCGGCGACCAAGAAGAGCGCGTGTCGCGAGATAGAGTCAAACTAGCCCCTATTCCCATGGACTACACGCCGATAATCGGGCTACGGCAAGCGCTACAGTTCCTCAATCGAGAAGGGGAACGAGAAGAACCCGCCGCGCAAGCGAAGAATAAGACGGATGACGGACCGTTGGTAAATCAGGAAGCTGCGCACATCTCGCCCGATCTACAAGAGATAGGAGGTTCGCAAGAGCAGGATGTGGATGAGTCGCTGGCTCTTCGGAAGGGGTACGCACAGTTGGACACGCAGGAAGAAGGAGCCGAGAGTCAGGAGTATGTGATCGACAAGATCGTGGACCACGGCTACGACGAGGAGAAATTAATTCTCAAAGTGAGGTGGTATGGGTATACCATCGAGGACGCAACGTGGGAACCTATTGAGCAAATCCCCCGCAGCGCGATAGTCACATATTTCCGAAGGAAAAGGCCATCCTTACCCACGCAAGCGTCGCACGCACAACCGGGATAGCCATCGTAAATAGAATTAGTAGGTTAGAGACAACAGAGAGGTCAGAACTTCGAGGAAGGAACGCATCTACGAGGTTCGCAAATAAGGAGTTTGAAGGAAAGGAGTGCAGGGCAGAGAAGCGAGACTGTATCCTTGGATGAGGCATTGAGCCTCTCGGAAAACGCACACGCCTCATCACGGTACGCACGAGAAATGACGTTTCGAACGGACGGTCCGCCCGCGTGGGGGATGATGAAATCAAAAAATATATATATATTCGTGTCGACAACAAACAGCTGAACAGACGACACAAGTGAGAATTCGATTGCAGCCATGCTGCGAAATTATAATCAAAAAGCAGGAAAAATTATTGCAGCTGCAGTACGCACGCGAAGTGGTGATCTTTTGCCACAGTCGGCGACATAACTATTCTAAGTCGCCCCGCAGCTAAGCCCCACTCGACCTCACACGAAACCGATCGTCGCACTCACTGCTAACACACTGCCCATGCTTGACGAGCACGAAGACCCGTCCAGACGGACCACCCTCAGAAGAACGCAGCTACGAATTCACCCCGCAGTGACCGACGTCGACGCTCACAACAGGTCCTATTTTTCCAGAACGATCTACTTAGCACTTACCCATCATGATTTCTCTTCAACTCTGTCGTTTCTTTGTTTCTTTATTTCTTTTCTTTTCCTCTTTTCTGTTTCGTTATTGTTCTGTTTTAGTTATTATTACATTTTGTGTTGTCAAGGACACGACCCCGCACTGCGGAGGTCGATCAGAAGAACCTACGAGGACGAAGAAGGAGCGTATCGCAACGTCAGAGAGAAGGGAAACTCTACAGTAGACCCACGATTCGAAACAAGGCGTTCCATTGAGAACAGAGAAGAAACCCCCCGTGGGGATGCGCGCAATGATTCGCGAAGGACGAGCGAGGGTCGTAGAGGACCCGAAGAACGCCAAGCGGACAAAGGCACTGACGAGACACGTAATTACAATAGCCCCATGGGGTGAAGCTCCCCATTTGATGAAGACAGGTCGGAGCAAGCTTCACCCTATACGCGAACAGGTTACTGTGTCTTTGTCGATTTTTTGTTTTGTTTGGGGTTACTCTACGTGAGACGAATGGTATCGTCAGCTCCTTGAGAGAAGGAGTCTGATCTAAGAAGGGGAGTTCGAACCCCCGAAGAGGGCTTGCTGCAGGTTTCATTGAGACCCTCGATATTGGCTTGAAAAAAAAGCGTACCGACACAGCCCCTATTGGTTTTTTTTTGTCCTCGCATCTTCCCTCTGTCATTGGGGATTGAACGCAAGCGAGTCTGCGCGGCGTCCCGTCCGGAAAACCGTGACCGTCCTTGAGTAGAGACCCCATGAATAATGGCGACGTACCGTCGATAACGAGAATCACTCCTGGAACCTCTCATCCGAGACAAGAAACAGAATAATGATGAGATGGGATTGAGACGCAGAGCAGCACATGGTGCCTTCCTTCATTAATATGATTTCCTACGAAAGAAAGCGAAGGTTTACACAGCGTCAGAGGAAACGTTTGAAAGATTTAGTTTAGCACCTGACAAAATCTAGAGTGCTTGTTGAGGAAATCGGGGTGAACACGGAAAAAACGGGGACAACGGGGACGTCTCGCAAGCACCTGAAGACCTCAGACCGGTGAGATCTGAGACACTACTTTGACTTCGGAGCAAGAGCGCGCCGCATGCCAACGCACGAGAACGGAGGTGTCAAGCGCCGTTTGAAAATATTAACGAAATTAAGGAAAACCATAGTCACGGCAAGAAATCACGCCGGTTTGTTGGCATGAGCCACGGCCGCCGATCCACGACATATCACAATGCGCACGAAGGGAGGAGCTCGACTACGACCCCCCTTCTTGCGCACAAGGCACCAGCCATCACTGTGATTGCTTAATCATGATGATCACGAGCTTACTTCGAGGAGAATGACATTCAAAGAAAAGAGGAAGGATGAAGTCCTACCCACGCGACTGTCGGCAAGCGCATCGAGCGCGCGCGCTGTAATCGCATAGCGAATAAGTTTCGCCCGTCATTTTGGAGACCGCCGGTGCGCTAGGTGATCTCGCCGATGACCTCGCACACGAACTGTTAACTGGTTTTCACGACCTACAGGCTCCACGCGCCGCCCCGTGTCCCTGATGACAGAGCGAGGGCAGCTCGCCCGACAGCAAGGACGAAAACGCCAAGTTAGGCGACCAGGCGGATGACACTATGTGAGAATGGGTCACCGTGAACCCCGGAATACCATCTAAATGCATGATCCGAGACAGGATCAGGATGGTCGCTCATCGCGATGCGATCAACTAATCGTAATACGTATGACCGGACGTGTACGAGGAACCCTCGTCGCCACCTCAACTAGTTACGAATCGCCGTCAGGACACAGTCCGCTACCTCAGGTAGCAATCTAACAGTAACAGGGACGCCCCGAACGAGATCACGGGCAACGAAATTGACGTCTCCACACCTATCGCGCCGCGAATCTGAGTCTGCACGTAAGGGATGTTTTCAAAGAGAGAGAGGGTAGAAACTACGTGTGAATGAACCGGGTTCTTGACCCCGCCGGAGTCGGGAGAGCAGAGGTTTCCCCGCGGAGCTTCCGTCGTCGGTTCAATATTTTTCATGGCATGAAATGTGATCAGGGGAAAGGGCTTCCGATCGAGGAACTAAAAACGGACAGCAATGAAACGGAAGGTCGCGGAAATGGCGAATGCCACTAAGGGCGTCCAGGGGAACTGAGTCGAACCGGCAACTACAACAGAGAAAAGTTGTAGAGAGTCGTGGTAGAGATGCTCATTGTCAGAATGACAGTTTTCGAGGGATTAGAAACCCGAGGGCTGCTCGATGCGCCGAAAAGAGGAGGTAAGTGAGGAATTTGAAGAGGTAAAAAGGGAGAGACAAAAACAGGAGCGGACCCTCAGGTGAAGGGGAAGCCGGACATGGGGTCGGATCCCCGGCCGACGGTGGTGCTCCCCGGATTGAAATGGTTCCCGTCGAGCAGCTCGCAGGAGGAAGCTCGCCGCGCGGAGGTGCTTGAGGACGGGTCAAGCCCACGGGTGCCGTACATGACGGCAATGGCAAGGTTGGGGTGAGTGTGACGAGCTGTCTCTCGCGTGAAGGGGAAGCAGGAAGTGAGGTTGGATTCACGTCGGAGGAAGACACGACTCGAAGCGACAAGGTTTCCGCCGAGCTCGTGGAAGGAAGTACGACGCACACAGGGGCCTCAGACGCGGAGGGACGGACCGGTGCAGGAAGAGGGGAACTTGGAGCCGAAGGTCGAGAGCACATCTCAGGCTCTCGAGGATCCGCGTCCACAACAGTGACTGCGTTGGGGATTGGTGGTTGATTTCCGAAACGGCGGCTCATCTGGGCCTCCCAGGCAGAACAGAAGGAGGAGGACCAGGGGTTGATCCACACGAAGTCGCTGGCAGCTTGATGATTCCTACCAGGGGAAAAAGAGGGTCGCTGGCGTGAAAAGGACCGAGACGAATTTTGTGGAGGAACGCAATCCCACGCTACGGTCTCGAGCATGTCGAGGAGGGCGTGCACTTCACAGTCCACGTCGGACCCGCCAAGGGGGACAGAAAAATCGAGGAGACGCATCTGTTCGCGGAGTTTCGAAGGGAGGTGCCACAAGCGCCAACAGTCGAAAACTTCCCACAGGAGGGTAGCGGCGACTTTCACGCACCACTCCGTGAGAAACACAGTCCACAGCCCGTGCTGCGGATCGAGTAAATGACTGCCGTAATATGTCAGGATGGGTCCTAACTCAGCCCTGAAACCCTGACATACCTCGTATTGACTCCACCAGGAAGGGGTTCGTTGGTATCGATTGGTGTAGTGCTGTCTGGAAATTTCACGGGCGTCAATCATCTGGTTCGCCACGAAGTACCCAGTGTCGGATCGGACCCGACGTTCAAAGCGTACAGTATTTTGGAAAAAGAAAATACCTCCGCGCTTCGTATGGCGAAAGTTTGTGGGAAGAATGGCTTGGGTCCAAAACATGGCGTCGGTCGTAACGGTGCGTTGGTCGCGCCACAGTCGGTCCGCCTCGCAATTTTTATCGTGGGAACAAAACCTGGATTGGGATTGTAACGGCAGGAAGCCCATCTCTTGTCGCGGCTAAATCACAAATTTCCCTTTGGCCATTCCGCCTGCAATTCTTAGTGCAGGTCGACCAAACGCATATCAACACTTGTGCGAAGACGAATCGTGAAAAGCTCAAGCGCAAAAGTTTATTGGTCACTGATTTAGTGCACCGTTGGTGCCCATCCAAAAAAAGTTCATGTTCAAAGAAAATTGAAACGGCCCCCCCTGATTAGTAAAAATTAAAAAAATGATTAGGGCAGGGATTCCTGTAAGGAAGAGCAAAGCCCTCGAGCGCACTATTCGCCGCGCTTAACACTGGCGCCCCCGATGCCCCTCCCCCGCAATTACCGCACTGGGCGTCGCCCCCACCTCCAACGCCACCGGTCACTTCGCCTCGTTTGATGCAACTCCAGATGCCCTCCGCCTCGGTGCTCGCCTCGCGACCGCCCCCTCCCTCCTCACGTCATCATCCCGGGCGCCGGCAAATGGACCTACATATATTGGGCTGTCGCGGACGTCGGCGCCCTCACGCGCGTGCTCGCTCACATGCGCTTCGTATACGAGGACCTGCAACTCCTCTCCCTCCCCCTCTCGACCATGGTCAAGTCACTGACTGCCTCGCCCGGTGCCGGGGATGCCCGTCGCCTCTCGCTTGAATCCCAACATCTGCTTCGCCGCAACACCCCCCCACCTCTGTACCCATGGTTCTCCGTACAGCCCCCGCAGGCGCCCTCCGTGAGACATCCCGTGCCATTTACGCTAACCTCGCTGTTCCCAAACAGCTCCCGACCCGCCCCTCCGCACGGCGCACCGCTCCGCCCGCCGTCCTCGAAAGACCGGCGTCCCTACCTCAAGTCAGTCTGCCCCCTCCAGCCAACGATCCCGCCGCCACTCGCAGCCCGGCCGTTTCGACCGCCACCTCCCCGAGGCCCCAGCCCATCATAGCCTCTACGCCCCAGATATCTCTCCTGGGGGCCCCCCCTGCTCCGCTGCAGTACCGGATGTTACAATGTCCACCGCCGCTACCGAAGCCACACTAGTTTCCGGTCCCTCACCTGATGTCGTCACCTATACGCCGCCCCTGCCTCCCACACCGGACGATGAGGGGACCCCCCTTCCCCAACCCCTCCCCGAGACATGCACAGACCGCATGGCATCCCCGGTCCGCACTCTCACCGATTCTGTGGCCGCCCTCCCCACCACTGCACCCATGCCTCCGCACAACCGCGCAGAGCCCCGCAATCCCTCTCCAAAAGCCGAAACTGCACAGCCCACCTCCACATCCGTATGTTTCACCCCTCATCCTCTGCAGTGGCCCCTCTCCCAACGTCCATGACCCAACCACGCATGAAACGAGCGCTCTCTACAAGCGCCAAGACGCCCCCTACTAAGCGCCCCTCTGCCTCTCAGGGCCCAGCCGCGTCTTCCCATGACGAATGACCGCGGACGCCCCCACCTCCACCCCCGCGCCCGTCTCCCTATAGGTTCTCTCCCCCAACTTTCGACTAGCACTTCTTCGCCCTCTCATAAGCCTACCCCCACCCGCCTCCCCGACGCCCCACCCTCCCCTTGCCGTCCGTTGAGGCATTCCTTTCCTCCCCGATTCGGCCGTCAGACACTTTTTCTTCCATTCCGGGACCGTGCCTTCATAGCACTGTATTACTTCTCATCCGCCTCGTCCGCACCGCTACAGCCGCCAACACTCCCGAAACCACCACACTGAATTCTTGCACCTTCACCTGCTCCCAACTGTCCTTCTTCGAGAGGCCTTCCGTGGCGAGGCTGGCTGGAGGTCCTCGCGCGGTCAACTTCATGCTCTCCGCTTGCTGATACGGAGAGCGTGTACTGGACGAGAGTGGGGACTCTTATGTAATGAAGCCCTAGATGCCCACAGCGCCAGGACAGAATGGCAACACACGCATGCCCGGCGCCCCTCGGCACCCGTTTCCCCATCGGCATGTGCCGCTCGAGCTGTGCAACTTGCCGTCAAAGCTCAGTGCGGCCGTGCCATGCGCACATTTACCAACCCCCCTCTAGCTGAACTCAACGACCCGGCCACGATGGAGCGGCTCCAAGCCCTTCACTCCACTCCTACCGCGCCCGTCGTGCCCCTGCCAACCTCCGCACAGCCTCGACCACGCCAAGTCACCGCGGAGGCAGTCTTGCGTGCAGTCCGTCGTCTCAATCCAAACTCCGTAGTCGGCCCTGATCGCATGTCTCCGAAATTGCTTCACCTTTCGGCTCAAACTCCCATAAGCCCAGAAGCGGGCGTCACTGGGCTCTCTGCGCTAACCAACCTCGTCAGCCGCCTGGCTTGCGGCTCCCTCACACCCTGTACAATCCCTCTGGCCAGTGCGACGACACTTCTTCCGTTGCAACCCCGACCGGGAAAAATATGCCCGATCGCTATTGAGAAACCCTTCGCCGGCTTGTCACAAAAGTCCTTCTTCCTGCCGCCATCGACGACTGTCGGGACCACCTCGTTCCTGAACAAATGCCAAATGGCATACCCAACGGTATTGACGCTATCGTACACGACGCATACATGCTATTACGACGCCATGGTAACGACCCACACTCTGTAATGGTGTCTATTGACGCTTCCAATGCGTTCAATAATTTCTCATGGCAACAGGTCCTCGACCAGCTGCCAACTAGAGCATCATCGCTCTCATGATATTTGGATATGGTGTACGCACACGCCGCCTCCCCCCTCTTGTTGCCATCCTGCCCGCCTACCATACTCCAAAGCCGAGAAGGATCACAACAAGGGGACCCTGCAAGCATGCTCCTTTTCTCGCTTGCCCTCTAGCCGCTCACGCGCTTCATTTCAAGTGAGTGTGACCTTTTAATGAACCGTTGGTATGCGGACGACGGAACTATCATTGGACGGATTGAATAAGTTTCCAAGCCCTTGATATCATCACAAAAGAGGGGCCGAGGTTCCAATTCTTCCTCAACCCTTCGAAGACACGCGTCTTCTGGCCAAACAAGCAGCCCGACCTCTTCAGCCCGCTCCTGACAGTAGGTCCTGTGTGAGTCATCGATGCAGGCGGTGTGGATCTGCTTGGCGCCCCCATCGGGTCACCCAACTATATGGCACAGTACATTTGGGAAAAATTGAAAACTTGCAAAACCGCACTTGCCCATCTCGACCATATCCCCGAGGCCTGCATGCGCTTTCACTTGCATCGGGAGTCAGCTTCTGCATGCCGCTTGCAGCACCTCTTCCAGTTGGTCCCCTTGAATATCGCGATACCGTTTGCACAACAATTCGACCGTGACCAACTCGAAGCCCATGCACGCTTTAATAGTGTGCCCAAATACGGCTGCCGTTTTCACACGGAGGCCGGCCCCACCTCATTGGCATCTACTATACACGCCTCATACGCTGCTAGCCTCATCGATACCGCTCCAGCACGGCTACAATGTCCCCACTTTCCCGCCGTCTCTCAATATCAGCGTTTTGCACGAAGCCCGTTACTGGTCGTTCTTCGAAATTTACCTTCATTCGTTCAACCTGCACACTTCTCGATGACGGAATCGGACCTCGAATGCCTTGAACCATCTGCGCTACTGGCGCGACCTGAACGCATACACAACTTTTTACTTCAGGGGCGACACAGTGCAGCAGCTAGTTCGTATTGGCAAAACCCCCTGTGGGAGTCCTTCCCCAACCCTGGTGATCACAGTGCAGCCTTACTACAGAAACGAGTACGCTACAACTCCCTGCTTGCCCCAGGGGCCACCAGGTTTCTCACTGCACACCCGGCCGCCACCTCTCGGGTCCACAACGCAACTTAGTCTACGATGTTACGTCAGCAGCTTGACGCCCCTGTTATCAACGATTCCATATCGCCGTTGCGATGTGCTCATTGCTCCAAGCCTATGGATGCTGGCGGGGATCACACGACCATTGTCAGCCACGGATTTGGTACATTTCACCGGCATAGCACCGTCAGGAACGTCCTCGCTAGGCAATTATTCCGAGTCGCTGGCCTCGCCTACTCGCGTGAAGTACCCTTTCTGATTCCCTACACCGCCACCCGTCCCGCAGATATTCTCGTCTAACCACCTCCTCCAGTTCCTGGGCAACCTCCTGACAAACCCACAGCCTATGATGTCACGATTTGTAGCCCTTTTCGCCGCGGAATGTTATACCATGCCGCCCGTCATCGCGGCGGAGCCGCCGACGCCGCATCTGTAAAGATTAGCAAAGCCCCCGAACGCACTATCCGCCACGCTCTCCATATTGAGGACGACAATCGTCCGCCGCCTCTTGACTGGCACTTTTAACCGCTTTCCTTCGACGCACTGGGAGCCCCCTCTCAGTCTACTGTACACGTTATTGAAGATCACGCTAAGCTCATGGGACTCCACAACTCGTGCACAATTACAACTGCTAAATCGCGCATCCAACCACGTCTCAGCTTTGCTATATGGTCCAGTGTTGCCGCTACTATCCTTTCTCGCATACCGACACACGCCGCGGACATCTCCGACCCGATAGAAGTATAATTCATCCTCATATCCGCTAGTGTCTCTGTAAGCGCACCCCTCATGCAATGATAAAATTACCTCCCAAAAAAGAAATTTTATTTAAAAGATAATTTAAACGGCCCCCTTGATTAGTGAAAATTAAATTTTTTTAGGGCAGGGATGGAGGGCGGCGAGGGCAGTGCGTGTGGTTTTCCCTGTAGATCTGCTAGCGGCTCGGCGACGCCACTGCGCTGACCCCATCCGCCGCTGCATCAGCCGTGACATGCGCATGCCATCCGACGCCCAGTACAGCAGAGCGATGCGTTCCCTGATGGACAAGCCGCTAGCAGACCTACAGGATCAAACCACACGCACTGCCCTCGCCGCCCTCCATCCCTGCCCTCAGGCCCCCACACAAGCGCTCAACCTAACAGACTTTCTCCCAGCCCCTGAAATCACCGAGGGACAAGTCCTGCCCGCCGTCCGCTCCCTTAACCCATCGTCCGCAGCAGGACCAGACCGCCTTTCCCCCCGCCTACTGCACTTTCTCGCACGCACGACTGTCTCCCCCGAGGCGGGAATTACGGGACTCTCAGTCCTTACCCGCCTCGTCCAACGCCCTGCTCGGGGCGATGTCCCCGATTGCACCGACCCGCTCCTCGCAGCGTCAAACCTGATTCCCCTGCGGCCCCGTCCCGGAAAGATGCGGCCAATTGCCGTTGGTCAAGCCCTCTGCCGCCTTGTCACCGAAGTACTACTGCCCGCCGCGATTGACGACACTCGAGACCTTCTTGCCCCCGAACAGATGGCCAATGGAGTCCCCTCGGGAATGGACGCCATTGCCCACGACAGCCGCATGCTTCTCACGCGGCATGTTCGGGATCCCAAACATGTTCTCGTCTTGGTCGACGCCAAAAATGCGCTCAAAACCTTCAGTAGACAGTGCATGCTCGCTCGGATGAAGATGCAAACAACCAGCCTCGCTCATTTCCTCAACCTTGTGTACGGGCGCACTGTACCAGATCTTGTGTTGCCATCCTCTCCTCGGGTCCTCCTTAAAAGCCGCGAAGGAACACAACAGGGAGACCCTTCTGGAATGCTCCTGTTTTCCCTCGCGCTCCAGCCCTGCGTACGCCGCATCACCCAACAATGCAGTCTGTTCCTCAACCGGTGGTATGAAAACGAGGGGCCACTCATCGGGACAATACAAGAGGTTACCAAAGCCCTCAAAATCATCCAAATGTCCAGGCCCGGCCTGGGCTTCCATACGAACATTGCCAAGTGTCGGGCCTTCTGACCGACAACAAAGCCGCCTCTCATAGAATCTCTAGCCAAGTCCTTTCCCTTACAAGTTCATACGAGGGAGGAATTGCTCTTCCAGGCGCCCGCTGGGCACAGACGCATATGTCAAATCATACCTAGAGGCCAAAATCGACTCGGTGGCGGATTCTCTGAAATTGGTCAACAGTATCCCTGACGCACGAATACGCTTCCATTTTCATCGTGTGTCGGGCTCCGTGTGCCGCGTGGAACATGTGTTCCGCATAACACCGCCCCGCTTATCGCTCTCGACGGCCATTCGCTTTGATCAGGATCAACTAGCGGCATGTTCCCGCTTCAATAATGTTGCCCTTTCCCCCTCGAGATCTTCACAAATTGGTCTACCATTTCTCCTAGGCGGGCATGTACTTACGCCTCTGTCTCCATTTGTGCACGCATCTCACGCTTCTAGTGTAATAGAGGATGCCACAGTGCGCATTAACGGCCCGCCAAACCCCACTGTTGCCTTCTATCTACGCATGGCACGAAAGCATCTGGTGCACTAACTAAGATCTCTGAGCTCTGAGGTCCAACCTAGAGGTATTCTATCTACTGATGCCAACCTTGGCCCATTTGAATCGCAAGCCCTTCTGGACCGACCTGAGCGCGTACATTTTATTCTATTTCAGGCGCTCCATGGAGCCTTTGCCAGGATGTACTGGGAAAACAGAGAGTGGGACTGACAGCCCAACCCGACCGATCACCATGCAGCTTCCATCCGCCGCCGTGCCCGGTACAACTCCCTCCTCGCCCCCGCAGCAACTTCCTTCCTCTGCGCTCACCCTTCGCTAACCTCCAGAGTATCTAGCGCAGTATGGTCCGTTATGGTCGGCCAACACCTGGACGCTCCGGGTTACGACGATTCCGGCGTGCCCTTAAGATGCTCCCACTGTGACCGTGCGATGGACGCTCGTGGTGACCCCGCCGCCAACTGCAAACACGGATACGGTGCCGTGCAACGTCATAACATTGTCAGAAGCACGTTGGCTCGCCAAGCATTTCGAGCAGCAAGCCTCGCATGAGATTGTGAGGTCCCATGTCTCATAGCTGGCACAGCGCACCGCCCCGCTGACCTGCTAGTGCAACCAGCCCCGCCACCCGCCGGCGCACTCCCCGACCACCCGACCGCCTACGATGTCACGGTTTGCAACCTGTACACGGCTGCCAACCTACTGTCATCCGCTTGGTCCATCGCTGGTGCCGCTGAAGCGGCACATACGAGGAAATTTCGCGCCCACGACTGCATTCTACGCGCCGCTCTACATCTACAGTCCAATTCTCCGATACCACCGCTCGACTGGCATTTCGTGCCGCTTGCCTACGACACACTAGGTGCATGGAGCGCCCAAACCACCGCTTTCCTTGAGCATGTAGCCAAAAAGATTGCCATTCGATCTGGCTCCACCATCGGCATCGCGAAAACCCGACTGGCACAGCGCCTGAGCAATGCTATTTGGTCCAGTGTCGCCTCGGCGACTATTGCTCGTATGCCGTGTCATGAGTCGGCCCCATCCTGTCCACCACAAGAGTGATCCCTTGACGTCCTCCTTACAATACAGTATCAGTCCCTTAGAATTTAGTTAAATTCACCCCCAGCAAAAATTCATTTAAACGGCCCCCCTTGATTAGTGAAAGTAAAAAAATTATTTGAGCAATAAATGCACGCAAAAAACTTATATTTTATGACTTTCACATAGTACTGGCCCGGCACGGCAGAGACCCGAATTATATCTTAGTTTCAGTGTATGCCCGCAACCCGTTCAAAACGTTTTCTCGTCAGCAAATGCTTAACCGCATGACACTACAGACGCCAAGTTTGGCCCACTTCCTGAACCTGATTTATGGACGCATCATTCCAGACTTCGTTTTACCATCTACTGCTCCGCTCCTCATGCAAAGCCGTGAGGGCAGGCAACAAGGAGACCCAGCCAGTATGCTTCTATTTTCATTGGCTGTGCAGCCACTTATACGGCGCATAAGTAGCGAATGTAATCGTTCGCTTAACCGATGGTACTCCGATAATGGCACCCTGATAGGACCCATACCAGAAGTCGCAAAAGCGTTGAGAATCCTTACACAAAGAGGCCCTCACATCGAATTTTCAATTGATGTCGCAAAATGCCGCTCCATTTGGACCAGCACCTCCCGCGAAAATCTCATGCTCCCAAAGTCCTTTCCCATGAACTTTTCGCAAGGCGGCGGTATTGCCTTGCTGGGCGCTGCTTTAGGAATGGACGAGTTTATGAAGGCCTTCCTGGATATAAAAATTAAAGCATGTTCCGATTCACTGACCCTCCTTCATGATATACCAGATTCTTGCATCCGGATTCATCTACATCGAGTTACTGGATCTGTCTGCCGCGTTGAATATGTTTTCGACTCACTCCTCCTTGCGTTTCCATCGCTCCAGCTATCCGCTGCGACGAGATGCAGCGTGCTGCATATCCTCGATTTAATGTTTTGCTCTTTCTCCGTCGATTTCTACACAGATCGGCCTCCCATTCCCACTCGTTGGTCACGGCTTCACGCCTGTTTCCCATTCTTACATGCCTCCCATTCCGCTAATCAAATTGAGTCCGCTCCCATGCGTGTTACTGGTCCATTTAATCCGACATTATCATTCTATTGCCGTATGGCCCGCAGGCATTTGGTCCATGTTCTTGGCTCGCTCAACCCGGAGGTTTGCACGCGCGGCATTCTCACCATGGCTTCCTCTCTCGGACCGTTTGAGCCTAACGCCTTGCTGGAAAGACCTGAACGCGTACATGCAACCCTATCTCAGGCTATCCACGGCGCTGCATATCGTCGCTATTGGGAGACTACTTCTTGGACCCAAAATCCCCGCCCGCCGATCATTCTGCCGCATCTTCTCGTCGTCACGCCCGGTTTAACTCTTCCATGCTCCCGGCGCGGCCTCGTTTCTCTGCGCCCATCTCGCGCTAACCTCTCGCGGATCTAGCTCCGTTTGGTATTGCATGCTCCGCCGACACTTAGATACTCCCTTGTGTGATGATTCCATTGGCCCCTCTGTACGCACTCTCACCGACCCATGAACGCCTGAGGTGACCATGCCGCTGTCTGCTGCCACGGGTTTGGCGCTAATCATCGCCACAACATCGCCTGTCGCGCCGCTGGTCTCTATTGCGACTTGGAAGTTCCTTTCTGCTGCCGGACAAAGCTCGCCGCCCTGCTGACCTCCTCGTGCAACCCCCCGCTCTTCCCGCCGGCGCACCTCCTGATCGCCTTACTGCGTCTGATGTCACAATTCGCTCTCCCTACCGCTCTGGGGCTCTCTCTTCCGCTTCTCGCAACCTTGCCGGCGCAGCGGAAGCTGGAGATACTGAAAAGCTCCGCTCTCACGCTCGGCGCTGTGCGCGATGCCTACCACTCGCTATCGGACGCACCGCCGCGGTGCGAAGTAAGTACCATTCAAGCGGAGGGAGCCGCTCCCTCCGCTTGAATGGTACTTCGTTCCGCTCGCGTTTGACACGCTGGGTGCCCCTAACGAGCGCACCACCGGTGTGCTGGAGACCCTCGCCCACTACATAGCGCGCCGCACGCCGACTACATATGCGGCCCCCAAGTTCCGCCTCCAACAACGCCTCCGTTTCGCAATCTGGTGAATTGTCGCCTTCGCTACCCTCGCCCACCTGTCCTATCACAGCGCAGCCCTTTCTCATCCAGCCCAAGTGTGAGCCCTTGATGCCTGCCTTGTGATACAGCATCGGCTCTCTCCTAGAATTTGAATAAATTTGATGAGAGATGAAAAAATGTTTTAGAGAAATAAATGCACTCAAAAAAATCGTAACTAAGGTGCTCCTGCCTCCCGCAATAGAGGACACTCGCGATAGGCTCCTCCCGGAGCAGCTCGCCAACGCCGTCCCATCCGGCATGGATGCCATAGTGCATGATTGCGGAATGCTCGTGCACCGCCACGGTCGGAATTCCAATTATGTCATGCTCTCCGTCGACGGACGTAATGCTTTTAATTATTTTTCTCGGCAGTCCTTGGTCGATCGCCTTCAAATCCAGACATCCAGCCAGCTCGCTTGCTGTCAAAATTTCATATACTGTTGTACGGGACCAGACCTTGAAGGTCGACCTTGAAGGTCTGGCACCGTACGACCGTATAGGTAACCGGGGGAGGAGGGTAACACAACTTGTGTTGCCCTCCTCCCCCGATTTCTAATGCAGAGCCACGAGGGCACGCAACAGGGTGACTCTGCCAGCATTCTCCTAGTCTCGTTGACCCTACGGCAGCTTGTTCGCCGTATCAGCCGCCACTGCTGTCTCGCCCTGAATACATGGTATGCTGATGATGGCATACTGGTAGAACCCATCGACGAAGTGGTCAAGGCTTTAAAACTTCTTCGTGACGAGGAACCGGCGTCTGGATTTTACGTCAACATTGCCCACAACCACGCCTGCTCACTTCTCCCGTCTGCTCAACATTTTCCCCCTCACTGTGTGCAATGAAGGTGGCTTTGTTCTACTAGGCGCACCGCTCGGAACTGATCCATATATTCGCCACCACCTCCTCAAAAAGGCGCATCCGTTCCAAGAGTCGCTCAGCTTACTACATGAAATTCCCAATGCACACATTCGTTTCCATCTTCACCGTGTCACGGGCTCTGTCTGCAAAGTTGAACACGTTTTTGGCATTACACCGCCTTCACTATCCCTCCCAGCCGCCTTTCATTTTGATGAGCTGCAAATGGCTGCTTATTCTAGGCTTAATGATGTCCCTGTGTCATCATCTATGGCTACACAGATTCATCTCCCACTCAGCTCGGGCGGGCATGGATTCACTGCTCTGTCTCCGTTCGTCTACGCCGCCTAAGCTTCTAGTCTCATCGATTCTGCCCGTGTACGTGTAAAATGCCGCAACAACCCCTCCGAGACTTTTTACCGCCTGATGGCCCGGCGGTTTCCCCTCCACTTAGTTGGTGCGTTGAACCCTGAGGTTCGAACGCGCGGTGTTTTTGGAACGCAATCCTCCCTTGGTTCGTTTAAGCCCGACGCCCTGCTATCAAGGCCTGAACGTGTACACAAAACTATATTGCAGGCTGTGCATGGCGCCAAATCCCGCCTCGACTGGTAACAAAGCTCTTGGGACCGGAGCCCCGGACCTGGTGATCATACTGCCTTCTGTCCGCCGCCGTTCAAGATGCAACTCTCTAATGCTCCCTGGAGCGTCGTCATTTTTATGCACTCACCCTTCGCTCACGTCACGAGTGTCCAGCGCGATGTGTTCCTGTATGCTATGTAGACATCTGGACACTCCTGTCTACCCTGACTCCATCCGCCCGCTCAATTGCCCCCACTGTCGCAAGCCCATGGACGCTCGTGGAGACCATGCCGCCATATTCTGTAATGGATTTGGGGTCGTCCACCGCCAAAACACCGTCCGCAACCTACTATGTCGCTATACGATCCACGCTGCTGGCCTTGCCCAGACCTCGAAGTCCAATTTCTCTTACCCGGCACAGCGCACTGCCCTGCTGATATACTCGTGCAAACACCGCCGCCGCCCGCCGCCGCCCTCCCGAGCGCCCGATCGCGTACGATGTCCCCATCCGCTCTCCGTATCGCCGCGTTTCGCTCCCCCTCGGTGCGCGGGACCTCGCTGGCCTAACGGAGGCCGCTCACGGCGACAAGCTCCGCGACCATGCCCGCATCGTGCGGGATGCCTTTCACCTCCCATGTGATGCCTCGCTCCATCCCCTCCGACCGGCCTTCGCCCTCCTCGCCTTTAACAGCCCCGGTGTGGCCAGTGCTCGCATCATAGCTGTCATAGAGACCCTGTCGCACCACATTGCAACCCGAACCTGCCCTTTCTACGGCACAGCCAAGCTGCGTCTTCTACAGCGCATTAGTTTCGCCATCTGGTCAAGTGTAGCCTCTGCCACCCTTGCCCGTATGCCTTATAACGGCGTGGCCCTATCCAGACTCGCCCAAGTGTGATTCCTTGACGCCTGCCCCGTGATATTGCATCGGCCCCTCTCATTGTTAGAGAAATAAATGGACTCAAAAAAATTTAATCCCCGCCGGCCCTGACCGCATCTCTCCGCGACTCCTACAGATCCTGGCCTGCACCACCCTCAGCCCGGAGGCCGGTGTGACTGGTCTGTCTGCCATGACGCGCCTTGTTCAACGCCACGCTCTCTGGGACGTTCCGGATCAAACTGCGCCCCTTCCTGCCGCTTCCACACTAATCCCGCTCCAACCCCGCCCGGACAAGATGCAGCCAACCGCTGTGGGTCAAGCCCTCCGTCGCCTTGTCACCAAGGTCCACCTACCTTCCGCCATAGAGGACAACCGCGATAGGCCCCTCCCCGAGGAGCTGGCCAATGCAGTCCCTTCCGGCATGGATGCCATAGTGCACGACTGCCGAATGCTCATGATCCGCTACGGTCGGGAATCTAATTATGTCATGGTCTCGGTCGACGCGCGCAATGCCTTTAATTCCTTTTCTCGCCAGTCCCTGCTCGACCGCCTTCCACTCCGGACACCAAGTCTAACTCGCTTTCTCAACGTCATATACGGCAGCACAGTGCCTGACCTCATCTTACCCTCCAATCGGCGGTTTCTCATGCAGAGCAAAGAGGGCACCCAGCAGGGTGAACCTGCCTGCATGCTGCTCTTCTCTCGGGCCATCCATCCTCTTGTCCGTCGTCTCAGCCGCCACTGCTGTCTCGCCCTCAACAGATAGTATGCCGACGACGGTACTCTCGTCGGCCCAATCGACGAAGTTGTAAAGGCCCTCACAATTCTCCGCGACGAGGGACCAGCGTCTTGGTTTCACATAAATATTGCCAAGTGCCGCGCCCACTGGCGCACCACCACGCCTGCCAACCTCTCCCGCCTACTCAACACATTTCTTCTCAACGTCTCCCGCGATGATGGCCTGGTTCTGCTCGGTGCCTCGCTAGGCACCGATGCTTATATTCGCCAACGCCTCGTCAATAAGGTACATTCCTGCTAGGCGTCGCTGAGCCCACTAGATGACATTCCCGATGCACGCATCCGTTTCCATCTTCACCGGGTCACAGCCTCTGTCTGCAAAGTCTGACACGTTTTCCGCCTTACACCGCCTTCTCTTTCCCTTCCAGCCGCTTTTCCTTTCGACGGACTGCAAATGGCAGCCCATGCCAGGCTAAATGATGTCCCAGTGTCCTCCTCCATGGCTACACAGATTCACTTCCCGCTCAGCCTGGGTGGACACGGATTCACCGCTCTATCTCCGTTTGTCTACGCCGCCTATGCTTTCAGGCTCATAGAGTCTGCCCTTGTCCGTGTGAAAGGCCCCAACAACCCCTCCGAGATTTTCTACCGCAAGATGCCTCGTCGGTTTCTCGTCCACGTCATTGGTGACTTCCACCCTGAGGTCCGAACACACGGCGTGTTTGGAACGCTCTCCTCTCTCCGTCCCTTGGAACCAGACCCTGCTATCTAGACCTGAACTCGTACACGAAACTCTATTTCAGGCTATGCATGGCGCCACATCCCGACTGTACTGGGAAAACAGCTCATGGGACTGCAACTCCCGACCTCGCGACCATAATGTTTTTTCCGTGCGCTGCTGTGCAAGATAAAATTCCATCAGAGCCCCTGGAGCGTCTTCGTTTTTATGCGCTCGCCCCTCGCTTACCTCACGAGTTTCTAGTGCGATGTGGTCGTGCATGCTACGTAGACATCTGGGCACTGCTGTCTACCCTGACTCCATCTGCCCCCTCATTTGCCCACATTGTCGCAAGCCGTTGGACGCTCGCGCTGAGCATGCCGCCATATCCCTAGCGTTTGTATGGTTCCATATATGGAACCTAAGGCTTTTTCAGAAAATCGCCCAAATGCCCTATGGTTCCATATATGGACCCTGACGACCATATCGAGGGCTCCCTTTGGGTACAGATTGAGCATATAATGCCTTCTCAGATAGGGGTTTTCACAATTCGAGGTTGTTGCTGACAGTGAGCTGATTCAGATGAATCTTACACCTCTTAAATCGGACGCTTCCAACCCATGTTGAGACTCCCATCTCTCCCACCGTGCACAAAACTCAGGAAAACATGTCTACTGTCGTTCCAGAAATTCCGGAACCTGCTGATGGTAGCGGCGTGACCGTAGCACTATCCAGGAGACGCGGTAGAGGACGTGGGAGGGGTCGCGGCAGTGCTGGAAGAGGTCGAGGCCGCGCAAGGGAGCAGAGAACGGCAAGGGCAACCATTAACGGGCGAGATACAACGCAAGGTTGGCGCACTTCGCAGGTAATCGGACAACGTCTCATGCTTGAGGACGACTTTGTGTCTGAGGTGATTGGTGAGGGCGCAAGACTGTTTTGTTCGTCTGCCATGGACCGCTCGGAGATTGAAAGGGTGGTTCCGCAGCTGGAGCCGACAAGGGCAGGGAATATGGTGCTGTTTATGGATGAGTTACTGCACACATGTATGAATTGGCTCAATGAATACATTGATCTACAACGACGTAGTATGAAACCGCTAACAATTTACGACTTGTATCGTTATGTTGCAATATTGCTGATGTCGCACTGTACAGGACTCAATTTCGAGAAGACCATTGACATTATGCAACGAGAAGGGTGTAAAACTCCAAGTCCGGAGGAAATGAAGTTTATTAGTAACCACATCTTAGCTTTTTCACCGACGGCAAGGCGACAAGACAGCGGTCGGACTTGATTAGCTCAGAGAGACCAAACGCAAAGCCTCACACAGTTCGAGAACACCGCATTTCGCGTTTCGTGTAAAATGTTTTTCTCTCCCATTCACACACTGGCAACTCTTGACGACGACTTCTACGGAACGAGAGCCACCGATAACCAATTCAAGACGTTGAGTAACCGCAAGTCTGACCGAGAAGGCCATACTGTAGTGCAATGCGCCTGTCAGGCAGAGACTAAGGTCTGACGGTCCTACACAAACAACAACAACAAAAACAACAACTGCCAACGGCACAGCGCTATGGAGTGTTCGAAGCTCCCTGTCCTCTTGAAGCGGGTTTGCGGCCCGCAGTAGCTCGGATCCCTGATAGGGGGGCAAAGAGAAGGGCCCAGCCCGGGATCGGTAAATGGTGGTAGAGTTTTGTAAAGGCAACTGCTCGACGGGTTCGGAGGGGTGTCAAGGTAAACCTGGTCCAATGGGTCGTAAATCCAATGCTCGTAGATCGCCTTGTACACTTTATACCCTCGATAAGGGGTTTTCGACGGGGACGTCGCACCGTAGCCCGTCGGGAAGAAGAAAACGTAGCAGCGCTACACCGTCGTACTGCCCGATGGCAAAGTACCAACACCGGATCGGTCGCAACCAGATACCGATGGAACCAACTCTGAGAAAAGCACCCCTGGTGCACCAACACAGAAGCCCGATGGCTAATGACGTCATGTTGCGGATCGCAATCCTACAAGGTGGGACCAACTCAAGATTAAGGGAAGTTAGGATAGGGAAATAAAGGAAAATTGATAAGGAAAAAGGAGACCTCCGAGCGCAAAGGACACCGTAGGCTAGAGTAGAAGGGAATGTCTTGTAGAAGACGGACTTCGACCAAGGCAATATCAAACTCTGGCAACTCGGGTTACCTTTACTGACTTGGTGGTCAGCGGGCTAAGGTATATATCGCCCAGCCGGAGCCACTAAAGTAGCTCGCGGCGCTAGATCCTAGATCTAATCTAATGTCAGCAAAATTAATGCCAACTAATTAACTAAATAAATTAAATAATTAAAAATTAAAACTGTGCAATTATTCGCACGTGTGTCCTCCACCCCGCACTACTTGTCATATCCAATTATTTTCCTTTCACTTCACCCCCCTGTAGAGCCCTGTATTGCACTACAGGCCGCTAGGTCCGGGATAGGATCTCGTTGTCCCTCCATCGTCAGGGGATCGGGGAACGGGATCCCGGCGGCCGTGAGAGCCGATTTCGTGACGTCGGCGAACACTATATTTTCCTCCAACGGTTGTAACGCATGTAACTGCGGGTTAGATCTTGGCTTCGACGTGGTCGACTCGTCTTGTATACCGGGGGCGGGTCGTGTTTGCGCCGATTCCAAAGCGAGGTTACGCCGACGGAGGTCGTGGACTTCCTGCGTCAGGCGATCTACTTCCTCCCGTAGAGGAAGGAGCGTCTCGCCGACGGTGGACCCGATGTCCTTCTGCCACGCTCGAGTGCGAACGCGTTCTCGCGCGGCGAGGCGATCACGTCCCTGTTCGGACTGTACCTCCTGAGCGGCGATCTTACCAGCAACTAGGCTGGCCATCATCTCGCGTATCTTGGCCGTGTGCGAGTTGAGTTTCTCCTCGATTAAGTTGAGAGAGAACCTCTCGGCTTCACGGAGGCCTTCGCGGCGGTTCCGCGTGGTCCACGCCCGGACGGGCGCTGGGACGTCTCTCGGACGAGTGTCATGGGACGACTCGGAGCCGGTCACCATGGCGAATACACCTAACGGTCGGTGCGTGAGGGAAAGGCGCAGGGAGGAGAGATTGAAAGGGAAAGTAGGTCAGGGAAGAGGACACTCGGATGCACGAGAGTATCGACTGTTTCTAGGTCGGGAGACCAAAATGTCGTGCACTACAGCCACGTGTGGCGGCTGTAGGCAGAGCTACGCGCGTTCGGACGGGTAAGGCGATAACGGGAGACCACCCGGTGGATGACCGGAACCGGGATCCGGCCGTGGCTTGCGCGGTAGAGAAGTAGAACTAGAGTCAGCGAAAAAGAGGAAGAATTAAAGGAAAAACAGAGCTGATGGAGCGGACAGCACAGTAGTTAACGTAGGGCTCGCGCGGGTGGGTCGACGCGCGCGGGGAAGGCAGTGGGGATTCTAGGGGTGTAGATGGCTCGGTCGGTATGGGCGAGCCAGTACCGAGTCGAGGCTACAACCTAGAATCCAGAAATCAAGGTAAAAGACCCGAGGCTTCGTGCCTCTTTACTTTGATTATCGGGTTGACTATATAGTCCCCGTCGCCGAAATGGCGAAGCTAAATTACACTATAAATTAGAATAACTAGAATATACGGGTGTAGCCCCGGGGTGTCGCAGAGGGATTACACGTGTACACCGGTGGGGAGCCAGCCGAGGGACAGGGGGAGTCCACGTGTACCTGGGGTACACGTGGTGGCGGTGCAGCGTGATTTTGGCGGGTAGGGACAGCTGTCCCGCTATAGTGTACAGTGCACTACACATCGGGTGACACGTTGGTGGAGCGCTGCTACTTTGACTTAATTTCCGACGGAGACTGTTGCGACGACGTCTCTCTCGAAGGGCTTTACGTGTATACAAGTCAGTGTTGGTGCCATCGGCCCCGGTTGCGACCGAACCGGTGAAGGTGTTTCCAGCCATCGGGCGCCACATTGGTGTAGCGCTGCTACTTTCATTTCGTTCCGTCGGGCTGCGTTGTGACGCCCCCGTCGAAAGCCTTGTTGCGTTAAAAGGTGTCGAAGACGCTCAACGAGCATTGGCCTTACAACCCAGTGGAACCGGGGGTACTCTACGTACACGCCACTCCCCACCCTCGCCGAGCAATTCTCTTCGCAATTCTCTACCACACCGATCCCGGGCCGGGTATTTTCTCTGTGTCCCCCTTTCAGGGATCTGAGAAACTACGAGTCTCAAGCTCGTTTAAACAGGGAAGGAAGAGTCGGACGCTCCGTAGCGCTGTGCCGTCGGCAGCTGTTCTTTTTGTTGTTTTTGTTGTTGTTGGACCGTCGGACCTCAGTATCTGCCTGACAGGCGCATTGCACTACAGTACCCGTTTCGGGAGAGCATCGTTCGCGAATAGGCATTGCATATACGGGACAAAACGATGTCCCAGTTGACAGAATGAGCCGCTCAGGTTGACGACGCGGGAAACAGGGATCGAATTCTTGCTGATGCAAGGCAGTTGCAAACGTTTGGTGCAATCCGCGGTTGGTACACTAGCTACGCTCATCGCAATGGGTTTCTAATCCGCAAGGGAGCAGGAGAAGGGAACTCAGTGCACTTTGACCACGAATTTGCGGCGAAATCCCGTCATGAAATGAAAAGGAGGCAGCTCACTACCTTCTCTCATGCATTCTGAACATTGATGGGGTGGTGCTGTACAGATCTCTGCCAAGTCGGGCAATTTCGCAGGATGGGACTCCTTTTGAGCGGATAAAGGATCGCAGTACAGCAGTTCTTAATGTATTTGCTGATGGCTCGAAGGCCCCCTTACCATAATTGGAAAGCCACATCGCCCCAGAAGCTTTTCAAGACACTTCAACGGGCCCTGGGATCTGAACATCTACTACGTGTCCCAATCTAATGCTTGGAACACAAAAACAATTTGGAAGAATATCGTGCAGGGGTTCAAATTTGCCCAATTCCAAGGCAAAACATATATTGACATTGTCGATAACCGTTCAGCACACAACATAGACTGCGGTGGTTTTGCACATTTCAAATGTTCTCTTCTTCCTCCGAATATGACTTCCTATTTGCAGCCCATGGATGCTGCGGCTGGTCGTTCATTCAAGTGCTATTTTCGGCGGCTTCTCGTCCGTCATATATTGAACTCGATTGAAGGTCAATTGTCGATAGAACCTTCCGCTCGCGAATCTTTTAATATTCGCAAAAGTTGTTACCGTTTATGATGGCGTTGTTTTTAATGTCCAGAGCATGGGATCTGGTTCCTGAGAGTGTGGTGTTGAACTTCTGGATTAAGACGGACATACTTCCGCCGTTTTTAATAGAAAATATAATAAGGCCCAAGAAGATGGGCAAGGATACGTGAAAGCAACACTGCGAGCTCCTACAGCATCAGCGTCCAGACCATGTCGGGAGGAGTGAGAAGAAGAGGCTGAAATGGCTCGATATCGAGGCGAATTATTGTAGTATAACCCCCCCTGGGGCTTTTTTTAGTTAGATTAGATCAACAACGGGATCCCATACTGTAGAGCTCGACGCTCTACAGTACAACCGCGCGTGTCCACGTGTACACAACGGGGACAAGGGACACGCTTATACACGTGCACACGTGTACCACGCGCGAACAAATCGCGCACGCACCACGGGTAATACGTGTACTGTCAGCCTCGACATAGCTGACAGTATTACAGTGCAGGCCGACCTGCACTACAGTAGTCCACTACAGTACCGAGGTACTGTAGTGTTATGATAGATTGATTTGTATATTAAATTTGGAGCGGACCGACGGCGACAGGAGGGGGACAAGCACGGACTTGTCCTCAACCGACCGCCAAGGTCAGTCCACCCAGCTTATTCTAACTACGCGCCTTCGCCTTCGCGCGCGTTAGGAGGAAGGGAGCGGGTAGGGGACACACGCGTGCGCGAGCGAGCCTAGATTCGCCTCCGCCCGTCAGCGCTGGTACGTTCCCCAGCGCTGCTCCGGGGCGTCGAGGCGTAAATCGGCCCGCGCGTACGCTCGTCCCGGACCTTCCCGCTCTACCACACCGCTACCAGGGCCCGCTTCCCTGCCTCGTTAGCTGGTGCTTCACCCGTCTTCCCGTTCGAACGGGGTCTACGTCGGACTGCCCGTACACCCTCAGTCGTCTGGGGGTGTTTATGCTACAATTATACGTCTTTGCAGAGCCGTACTGTACAGGAGGCATAAATAATTACGGGGCTAATGATGGCGTTACTGTAGAGGAAGAGGACGATGATGTAGGTTTTATAACTGAGGAACTGAGGGAGCTGGTTTTTAGTGGGGTGGTTGGCAAAGTCGATATTGATAGCGTCGATCGCTTGATGGATGATGCAAGTAGTCTTCCAGTGGCAGAAACTGTTACAGAACAGACGCCGTCTGTTCTGTAAGAGCTGTCGGCTCTTTGTCAAGCAATCCATCTTGGATAGGGGAATTTTAGGGCATTTAACGGTACAAAATACGATCAAGTTCATGGTGATACAGCCTCGGACGACGATGCCTCTACAGTTCTAGCGGAAGGACAAACTGGACGCAAACCCTCCCTAGTTCGGTACGGCGTAGCATTGGAAGCTCTTTCAAAATAACTCCATTGCATAATGACAATTGTGTAGCATATTGGCAAAGTAGATTTAGGGTTAGATTATGCGATGTAAGGCACGACCGTTGCCACGTGCCCGAGCGCGCACACACGTGTACTGTCAGCCCGGATGGCTGATAGTGCCACAGTGGCTGAGTACAGTAGCTTGGCACTGTAGCACGCTACAGTATAGTACGGACTGTACTGTAGCCCTGTATGATTGACGCGATTGGTTGTATATTAAAACCACAGGGAGCCCACGGCGGAGGGGAAGGACAAGCACGGGCTTGGTACCAGATCCTCCGCCCAAGGTCTAACCCCGTCTGCATATTCTACACGCCTTATCTTTACGCGAGCGCGGTAACCAGAAACTAACGCTGGTAGCGTTCGCGAACGTACGCGAGCGAGCTGGATCCGCCTCCGCCCGTCGGTGCTAGAACGCTTACTAGCGCCGCCCCGTGGCGTCGAGCGCTTCGATTCGCTCAAACGGGTACTTTGTTCGCGTCCGCTCCCCACCGCTCAACCACGCTACCACAGCCCGCGTTCTTTTCTGGTGTGTGTGTTATGTGCTTTTTCTCGCGTCACAAGTCTTCGAAGAACCATAGCTAGACCCGCAATGCGACGCGGGGTTTATGCTACATTTGTCTCCCGACCTAGACGGCCACGCGATTATCGCGAGAAAATTATCGTTCGACTCCGCGTCTGTACGCGACGAGATGGAAGAAGGTTCCGCGCCCACGATTCAATCCGAGGCGGCGAACATGACGTCGACCTCGTTCAGCGTTCAAGTGGGCCACGGTGCCGCAGGTCTTCGTGACCGCGACCCGGCGCCCGAATTTTAAGAAGAACGCGCCCGCGCGATGTACTACCGAATCGCGAAATACATGGAGGAGGTCCGGAAGTCGCTTCGAATTGACGTATCGGACGCAATATATACGGGCTGTATGGAATAACTACAATCCCTTCGCAAAGGGAGGTTTCAACGCGTCTCAGTCTCTGGAGAACCTCCGAGCACTAGTCGACCAACTATAGTGTCGACTGGTGCTCGTCGAGGATTTACGTCCCGTCTCTCTCGAAGCGTTCGGGGAAGGCCATTCCGAGAGGCCAGCCTCCGCTAGACGCTCGGACGCGGGAACTTTTCCTTCCGCGGAGCAGATGGGCGGGTTATGGTTTCAATGATGTCGACCACACCCCTGGCAGAGCACGGCAGTACGACACCAGCAGATGCCAACTTCGACTGCAAGCCTCGCCCTACGAGCAGTGATCGAATTTGTGAAATGCTACTCTCGACAGTGCCAGGATGGCCACCTAGAGGAGTCGTTGAAGACGGTTCGCGTGCCTCTACCGGCACTGATGCAGTGCTGGTAGAGGCACCCCAACCGTCTGCTCGGCTATGGTGTCCCACACCCCGGCGATTCCTTTTCACCCGCCTGTCGTCAAAGCCTGAATTCTCACGAACGCGCTCCCATGGTTCCAGGACCGGATCTGGCACGCAGTGGTTAAGGGACCCGGTATGCAGCACACTTGTAGATGGCATTTGTTCTCATGGACGTCCGTCATATTCTTCTTCAATGTACATCTCATTCGGCATTTTTGTTGCCCATCGCTACCCTTTGAACTCGACATAATCATCAGAGCTGTGTACCGGGGTACCCTAATGGTTATACTTTGGAAAATTTCCCTTACACCGCCACACGCATTTCCATCGAATGACTTCCATTTCGTAAAGGAGTGCTTCCGATTCGACCACGTGGTCATCGTGACCAAAACAAATGGCAACAACGCCAACTCTTCGAAATGCCGCAATTGACGGAGTCGAAAACCGCGGCATGCGGCCGTGTCGGTCCACATGGATGGCCTCCGTTGCAGCGACCCAGGTAAAATCAGTGTAGAAAAATTTCCCGAGGCAATCGTCAATGCTTGCATTTGCAAAGTCAACTCCCAATTGGGAGGTATTTGAATACGTCACGACAAGTGGCGTGCCAACCGGAATCCATAGAGGAACCTCCAACCTCTCCAAACCTCTCGGGACTCGTGGCCATCGCTTCCTCACAACCTCCGGTCGCAGACCAAAAATTTCTCGATGCTGCACAGCTGAGGGAGATCGGGTACCAACCGGTGTCGGTAAACTTAACGACCTGGAGGGAGATCCTGTAGGGGTGATCAGACGATACTGGAAAGGCAGGGGACAACTCAGCTTGTACACGGGGTGCATGTACCGCCACGGGTGACAGGTGGCGGCGGAATGGCCACGTGTACCGCCGTACGTATTACGTCCCGATAGGGTAGAGTAGACTTGGAGGTCCTACTGTAGGGGCGTAGAAATTAGTGTAATAGGAGAGTCAGCCGGGGGAGTCCCAGCTAGCACACGTGGTGCGCGCTCAGCCACGAGTACAGGTGGCAGGAGCACAGCCACGTGTGCCGCTATGCGGATTACTCCCCGGTGGAGTACAGTAGAGGTACTCCACTGTAGTGATCCAAAGTAGAAGTGGATCACTACTGTACTGCTCGGCCGCCGGAGGTCGACGTACTTAGGGGCTGAGGCAGGACGCCCTCAGAGTAAAGGGGGGGGGGGGGCAGCGACCCTTTTGGCCAGAACTGAGGAAAAATTGGAAGAAGCAGATCGTCCCGTGCAGGTTATTCTTGAGGGCCGCAAGCACACGCTCCCCAGTTTTGTCGTTCCTTCCACTTTAATACTGTACGCTACAGTGCTGGCAAAAACTATAAGGCACCTGGTACTTTTGCATATTCCTAGAAAAGTTTTTATGCTATCATAAAACCCTTTGCCTTATTGAAGGCCAATGAGGCGCTGATACTGCCCATGCAGTTATTGTTTAAAATAATCTATGGTGGTGGACGCTATGGCGTCTTATTCCCCAAACGCGTGGCAAAAACTATAAATACAGTTGCATACACGTGCAACAAAAGACCCCTCAAAGAGCTCCTTTCGCGCCATAAAGCTTTACACAGTGCAAACTATCTCTTCTTCATCGCTACGAGCCACTGCGGTTCCCCAAGCTAAAACAAAACACGCACAATCATGCCTCGAAACACAAGGCTCACAACTTTTGAAAAAGGACAAATCCTTGTCCATCACTCCAACTGTATCTCCCTATCTGCTATTGCCCGCGAGCTGGGACGATCCCGCACAGTTGTCACAAACTTTTTGCGCGATCAAAAGCGGTACAATCGCAAAAATGCGGGAGGAAGGCCGCCAAAATTAACGGAGGCTGATAAGCGAAGAATTTTACGGGAAGGCTCCAAAGGAGATTTGGGGTCAGCAGGGATTGTGAAAGCATTGCAACTGAGTGTCAAAGCTCGCCGTGTACGCCAGGTTATCGCTGCAGCCGAGCATTTGCGATACAAGCAAATTGCACGGACACCAGCGATGCGGGAGCGTCATGAAAAATCTCGGCTCAAGTGGGCGATGACACGAATGGTGTGGAGCAATGCAAAATGGTCCCAAATCGTCTGGTCCGATGAAAAGAAGTTCAACTTGGATAGAACAGGCGGTTTGGCGTATAAATGGCATGACTTGAGAAAGGAGAAGGAGTGGTTTTCAAAGAGACAAATTGGGGGTTCGAGTGTTATGGTTTGGGCATGCTTTGCCGGTTCAAGGATATCAGAGCTTGTTTTTTGGAAGGAAAGCAGGATGGAGCGAAGTACGTGACAACTCTAGAGAACCATCTGCTACCATTTGCGGAGGATCTACCAATTACTTGGACGTTTATGGCGCACCTTGCCATCGTTCACTGCTGGCGAAACAATGGCTCTCGGACAACGGTATATCGCTGCTAGAGTGGCCTGCGTACTCGCCAGACCTGAATCCATTCGAGAATCTGTGGGGTATACTCGTGAGGTCCGTTTATGCGCAACAGAGGCAATTTGAAGATATTGAGTCTCTTACTGAGTGTATCATGGAAGCTTGGGCAAATATTGCACCCAATACGCTCCGAAAACTTACTGAATCTATGCAGAAGCGGTGCGTTGATGTTGTGTACGCCAAGGGGAAGAAGATATGCTATTAAACACTGTTCCTTGTCTAGTTCCGAGCGCATTAGACCTCTGTGTATGCAACTGTATTTATAGTTTTTGCCACGCGTTTGGGGAATAAGACGCGATAGCGTCCACCACCATAGATTATTTTAAACAATAACTGCATGGGCAGTATCAGCGCCTCATTGGCCTTTAATAAGGCAAAGGGTTTTATGATAGCATAAAAACTTTTCTAGGAATATGCAAAAGTACCAGGTGCCTTATAGTTTTTGCCAGCACTGTACTATGCAATGCACTGTACTGTGCTATTACTACTCTACCACGTCATATACAACCACTGGGATGTAATGTATGCAGGTTGTCGGTTTGCAATGTTCGCGTTTGTGTACACGGAGTGTATGCTGGTGAAGAATTATCAAAGGATAGCGAGCTGGTGTAATTTCTGTCAGCATGCCGAGCGTTGCCGCTGCGAATCTCCGCGTTGCACTTAAGAGAGCTCCCGCGGTATCCTTCGCAACCCCCGCCGTCCCCGGCATGTCTATTTCTCTTCCCACCCACCCGCCCTGCTCGCCATCCTTGCTCTCTCACATGTC
Source organism: Chondrus crispus (assembly GCF_000350225.1). Taxonomy (NCBI): domain Eukaryota; phylum Rhodophyta; class Florideophyceae; order Gigartinales; family Gigartinaceae; genus Chondrus; species Chondrus crispus. The sequence continues at coordinate 38,942 of NW_005179056.1, forward strand.
TATCTCTCTGATGGTTGTTTTTTATCTTTGATTATTTGTTTTGTTCTTTGTTTGTTATTGTTTTTCTGTTGGGTTTTATTGTTTCATAGTTCCGGTTGTTTACTGACCCGCTTTGCGGATGTCCTAGGACTGATAGTCACACTAAACCAGAACTCTTCACGTGTAGTTCGTCCGTCTGTATCGCACACGTGTAGTCCGTCCGCCTTTAAGGCTCACGTATAGGCGCTCGCCTGTAATGAACCCACGGCGTCGGGTGCTGTACAAATTACAAATCTTGGGTGGGATACCACACGGCCCCCCGCCCAAACAAACCGAGTACTGTAGTCGTACTTGACTTCTGACTTGGCGCCAGAAAGAACTTTGTGAGAATTGCTTGTTCTTCCTGGTTGTTTTTAGATATAGATATGTCTGGAAAAGAAGCTTTTTTAAATCACCAAACCGCATGTAAAATAACTTCAAAACCAAAAAAGCCAGTTTAAAAAGGCAATTTTGGTACTCAACCTGCATGATATTCTTATATTCAAAGCTTTCATCCCAGTGTTCTACAAGATACTATTGCTGAAAGCAAGCACGTTAAGGAAATAGTGCTCAAGGTAGCTGTTTGAATGTTCAATTTAATTTATATATATTTTGCAAAAAAGAGCTGTCCTCGCATGAGAACGTGCCCCGCTCGGATAGACACTAAACCTCAGGGCGATGAAGAAGTAGAGTATAGTTTACTGGGGGAACCCAAAACCGTAGCACTCTATCCGATACCACCCTGGACCAGCAGCCTTTGTTGCAATTCATGTTGCATCAATGACTAGTGCGCAATCCTGGTTTTGTCTCGCCAATCCATTGGGTACGTCCACAACTGAATCTGAAGAACGCCCAGAGCAAACATTATAATGGATAAGTATTTTGGGGCAGCTGCGCAAAAGTGTAGTGCTCAGAAGAAGACCTGAGGTCGTATTTTCTTTGATGGGTTTCGGACTTGATGCAACTTCGCACTCACATGAAATGTTCTATTACGATTGGCTGGTTTGAGGCAAACATCAACACACAAGGTGCATGGCCGGGTCCCAGACACATTTCTGCTCCACGTCATCTCTCAACACCCTCATATTACAAGCGTGTGCGTGCTGAACAAAAGCGGAAAAGAGCCGTGTGCAGCAACACCGTGAAGCTATGCTGAGGGAAGTGTGCACTCTTCGATTAATCGGTATTGCGAACGTCAGGTGAGTCAATCAAAAGTACATGCAACCGGGGTCGTCCAGGTAATTTTTTACCGAAGCCTAGTTGCTTCGAAGTGCGTACGACCTCGAACAAAGCAGTCTAGTTCTTTCTTATCGCTTCTTGCCAGGCATGCCTATGGAGCGAACATGACCAGTTTCCTATCACATACATAAGTGACCGGCGCTGGAAACCGCCGAATACTGCATTCTGCCTTCCAAATGTTACCGCGATTCCATCTCACTATTATTCAGTCCCGCTTCCATCCAAGTGCTTCGGCCCGTCCTCCATACTTGATTCATGATGGAGTCTTCATTTATGCTTCTCATCTTCATTGTGACCAACGTCACAATATGTCAGTCAGCCACGATGCGTATAGTCAAAGCGAGCCTTGCAGAATCTTATCAGATTTATGGAAGACAACTATCCGGTAACGTGACGTGTTGTCCGACAGCCCAATTTCAACAGTTTACAATTGAGTGTGTCCCAGATTCTTCCACGTCGGCTTCTATCGTGTCCGCTTCTTTTTATTTGAATGGAACCTTGTATCATCGCGAGTTCGTTAGACCGTTCACAATCAGGGGGCAGATGAGACCCTGGGATCCATATCCACGAAAGCCCGCAGTCATTACGTGTGTCCTTAGTGATGGGGATGAAACATCGGCTAGGGTGATTTTCAAGTGTCCCGTCGCGGTATCCCTCTCTCTAGACACACTTGTATCTTCTCCTTCGCCATGCATGACTCCCGAGCCAGATGCAGCTGCAGTTTACGGAACAGAAGTTGGCAAACCTCCTGACATGAGTGATGGCGTGAGACCTTCTGGGCCATCTAACGCTCTTAATGCTGTAATAGTCTCTGAATCACCTGATGCTGCTGATAGTACGGAAGTAATTGCGCCTCACGTATGGCCTCTTGATATATATATCGATATTTAGATTCAGATCTTCTTCAAAGTTTCTGTGATATTCGATTATGTGTAGATCGACGTAGAGCCTGGCCACCACTCATATTGTAGTAAAATTGATCAACAGGGGGAGGTTTGCCCTTCTGATTGTAGTTCGATATGAAATTTACTAATTATGGGACTGAAGCGTTTTCCTCCCGATTGCGATATTGTCACGTAAAAGGGTGATTATATTCTATGAACAGATTGGCTACTCGGGTTATCGGGCGCACCTGGAGCTGCACCTATGAAGATAGCTCATGACAGAACAGTAAAGTAAACTTTATAGAGGGTATAAAAATCGCTCCTCCTGTGGTGCTGCTCTTCGAAATGGAATAGTGATAGTACTCATGAAAGAGGGGGTGCAGCCGCTGACATGAGCGGGGTTCGACCAGCACGTCAACATGGGATAAACTTGAAGAGCCGTATGAAGAGGATATAACGGACTTGGTAGGCTTTTGTGCCCTAACTTTCTCGTTATGTGACGACGCGAGCGAAGGTTACACCTCAAAAAGACATCAGCGCAACTACCGACTCAATCTTTTAGGAAAGCACAAAAGCAAGTCATCCACGAGGTAGGGAGGGAAATCTTGGATGGCAATGAAGCGATGGCATTTCGAGAAGGGGGCCTCTCAGGTTTTTAGTTCACAGTTTTTCCACTTTTACATTACATTACATTGGATTTTGAAGGATACGTATATATTTATGGGGAACAAAGTGAGATGTGGACAAGAAGTCACGGGTTAAAATGTGAACTGATATGGTTGCATTTTGGAGAGCGCATATAGCTAGGAGATGTATAATAAACATATGACACGCAACTATTATTCCATGGCATATACGGTATTCAGAAGCATATGATCACGCTTGGTGGCGGTATTTAGTTATCCAGGGCAAGACAGAATGAGAAAGAGAGTTATGAAAAGAATAAAAAGTAAGGAGTTCTGTGGCGGTCGTTTTTAAAAGCACGAGTCGGCGTCCACCGCGAACACAACTTTGTCACGGTTGGCATAGCGGTTGCGAAGTGAAGTCTCGAGGTTGCCAATGGTTGAAGGATTCGAGCAATAAATCGAGACGGTCGTCCGAACTTGAATGATATGACGGGGAACCGCGAATGTTTGTTTAATTCAGACCACAAACGTTGAATGGGAGGGGCATGCGGAAGTCTTTTTCGCAAGTGCAGGAACGAATTTGTGCGCATCTGTTTGAAATTGAATAAAATTGGTCGTGGTAGTCAAGAGAGTGGAAAGTCGGCGGCGGTGGTGGGACAATTTACATGAGTGGCGCGCAACGTTGGATGTGCGGCAAAAAGTTGCCCCGTCTCATTTCAAAAATGCGAACCTTACTTTAAACTGATCTGATGTGCTTGGGAGAAGGCCAGGGGACGGAATGGAAATAATACTTTTGCTCAGGTGTTGATGGATGAAATAAATAACTGCAGCAGAGCATTGCATCCCGACATGCGTGGATATCTCAGTGTCGCAGTGCATTAAAACGGAAAGAAAAGTCATACAGGGTATTGCAAAAATGCCTTGGAACTGAAAAGTCTTAAATGTGAACAATCCAGCGACAAGTCAGAGAATTAGAAGTCATGAGGTATTTGTTCCTACAGAAAATAATGACCACTGGTGCGGTCGTGTGAAGTGGGGCGGTCGTGTGAAGAGGTGCGGAGTTCCTTGTCGTCCGAAATCATACATATAGACGTGTACGACGTGGAAACGTGAACTTGGATGGATTGTGCCTGTTACACGACTGTCTACGTGTAGTGAAAGTAGAAATGGTTTCGGATGTGGGTGCCGGAGCAATCCACACAGCGACCGCCAATTGGCCGAATGCGTCAGGACAGCTGTGCCTGAGGAGTTCTGATCTTGCACACGTGTGAGTGGCGAAGATATTCGTTACCACATTCTGACCAATTGCGGCTAATGTGAGAGGAACAATTTGAGCTCCGCCAACGAGGCAAATTCAGGCCTCGAGAATTAACCGCTAATTAATGCTGATGCTTAGGGCGGCCCATGTGCCCGCACCAGTGGCCTCACGAACATCCTCTCAATCAACGTCTAAAATTTATCCATAATTTAGAATAAAAAAACGCATGGGACGCTGAGCCAGCTCACACAAGGGAAACCCTAATTTTCTTTTCTTTTCCCCATTTTTGCATTTCTTGCAAGGATCGCTGTCTAAATCTCCCCATCTGCACCTTCCTGACGGGCCCTTGCCTACTCCTCTCTACCTACATAAAATCCTTGCTTTCTCCCCAAAACGCGGCGCTGCGCAGACGGATCATTCTCAGGATCCGAATCAACTCTCCCGTCGCCGTCGCCGTCACCGCCGCCGTCGCCCTTGCTGCTGCCGCCGCCGCCGCCGCCAACGGTTCCGTGGCCCTCCGTTCCTCCCCACGCAACAACCTCGAGGCTCTTCTCCTTTTCTAGTATAAAAGCCCGGCCCACCAACCCACGCTCAAGCAATTAGCAATGCGCGGGCAGGCAGCCTTCATCCCCCTGGGAGCAACCTCCACCGCTTTCAACGGACGTGGCGTTCACACGCGGCCATCTTCCTGTCTCCCACTCCCCTCCCTCCCCGTCCCAGCCTTCCCATATGTCCCGTCCGTCATCACCGTAAGTCTGCACATCACTCTTCTCTTTGTACACGCCCCTTGCATGCGCGCGCTTTTCCTCAAATTGATCAGTCTGGGTTGTGTGCTTGACGAGGCGCCGATGCTGGGTTGAGACGTTCGACGTTTCCTCACGTCGGGCCGTCCTCGTCCTGCATTTGCTTATCCCATTCGCTCTCTGGGCACGTTATATCAATGGCGTACATGCCCGTGCGTGAGACTGTAGAGCGACTTCCTGCCGTATATTCTATGACTTGGTTGCAGCGGCTTAGTCTCGCAATTCCGGCTCGAGTAAAACCATACCGCGGACAAATAGACTTCTTTTCCTTCCTTTCGCATTGGACTTCGACTTGGGTTGCACCTTGCTAACATGTTTTTTTGTCGCACTTGTCGCCACTTTTGGCCATGTCTTCCGCAAAATACAATAGGCAGTTGCCGCGAAGCCGCGTGCAGATTCCTCTCCTCCCAAAAAGTTGTCCAAGGTCGAAGGATTGAAAGTTTCTTCAAACCAGTTGCGCTTCCCCCTGGCGGAGCAGCTACAAAATGACGAAATTTTCATCACCGAAAATGCCGTTCAGATTATGAAGTTTCACGGTTCATACCAGCAAGACGATCGCGACAAACGTGCATCCGGCCAGCAGAAGAAGTATCAGTTTATGCTTCGTCTCAAAATGCCCGCTGGCGAATTTCCCGCCGCATTATACCAGGCTCTAGACGACATCTCAACGAAATATGGCAACAATACTCTTCGCGCCACTACTCGATGTGCCTGGCAAATCCATGGCGTTCTAAAGAGTGACCTGAAGCCTGTATTCTCCGCTATCATGAACGCAGGGGGGTCTTGTATTGGTGCTTGCGGAGATTTATCTCGAAACGTAATGTGCACGCCAGCTCCTCTCACCAGCGAGCTGTATAAAAATGCCCGTTTTGTTTCCGCTATGCTTGGAGAACTGTTTGCGCCACAGACAGGAGCCTTCTCGGAGATTTGGTTAGATGGGGAGAAGGCTGCCAGCCTGGAATTCTGGAAGAAGGATCTTGACATGAATTCTGTGCAAGAGATCATGCGTTTTGATAACGGCAACGGTGTCGTCTATAATGGCAAGGAAGAACCCATTTACGGTGAAACCTACCTACCAAGAAAGTTCAAGATTGGGGTCACTGTTCCCGGTGACAATTCCATCGACATTTACACCCAGGATATCGGAATTGTTTGCATACCGGATGCTGCTGGAAAAGTAGTTGGCTATAACATCATCGTTGGAGGCGGTATGGGTCGAACTCATCGCAAGGCCACCACATTTGCTCGCACTGGTGATCACCTAGGATATGTCCCGGCGGATAAATTGTGGGAAGCGTGTAAGGCTATTGTCGCCGCTCAGCGGGACCACGGCAATCGAAGCGTCCGGGCCAACGCCAGAATGAAGTACCTTGTGGACAAGCTAGGTATAGATTCGTTCCGCACCCTGGTCGAAACGTACTTCGGTGAGCCATTCGAGTCTTTCCGAGAAATTCAGCCTTGGAGATACATGGACTGGTTGGGCTGGCATGAGCAAGGAGACGGGAACCTATTTCTCGGCCTATTTATCGAAAACGGTCGTATCAAGGACGAAGCTGATTTCAAGCTGAGGACTGCCCTCCGCCGCATCATCGATGCTTATGAATTTGACATGGTGGTTTCGCCGAACCAGAACATCATCCTAAAGAACATTACTCCTAATCAGAAGAACGGCATTGAAGCCATTTTGAAAGAACACAACGTCAGAACTGCGGATGAATATCTCATCAACAAACGACTTTCTATGGCTTGTCCGGCGATGCCTTTGTGTGGGTTGGCAATAACTGAAGCAGAACGTGTCATGCCGGACATGGTTGCTCGGATGGATACGTTATTCAAGAAGAATGGGCTTGATGTGCCCGTCACTATAAGGATGACGGGGTGCCCTAACGGCTGTGCCCGACCCTACATGGCAGAGCTCGGGTTGGTCGGTTCGGGCCAGAAGTCATATCAATTATGGCTCGGAGGATGTCCGCATCAGACAAGATTAGCTTGGCCGTACCTGGATAGAGTGAAGGATGTGGATCTGGAAGGCACATTGACACCAGTTCTGACCATGTATCAGCAGAAGTCTACAACGGGAGAAGCCTTTGGCGATTTCTGTCATCGCATGGGCAAGTCCGATATTGCTACGTTTGCTGAGCATTTCAATTCTGCGCCGATTCAGGTGAACGGAGCGCCTCCCACATTGACTTACGAAGCACCCGTTGTAATACCGAAGAAGCGCGTCACAGTGGCACGAGGTGCCGCCAAAATCACTGTCCTTGGTGATTCTGAATTCGTAGAGGCACGCCCGGAGCGGAAGGAAGAAGCGAAGGTTGTCGTCCTCTCACCTCCAGACGCCACGACGACGGTGTCGGCACCCAACACCGAAACATCCGCCGACGCGTCTTCGAATGAAGTCTCCGAGCCCCTTGGGTCCTCTACTACCGAGAAGGTGACTTCCACTGCGGAGAAGGCGAGAACTGCGCGCAAGAAGTCTACTGCCAAGCCAAGGCCACGACTAACCGTCAGCGACGAAATCATGGAGCGTCTCAAAAACATCGCAGCTCTTCGCGACATGTCGGCTTCTAGAGTGGCTGATGAAATAATCTCTGCATATCTCTCTGGCGTTGAAGACGAGGACTTGCTCGGGGATGAGATGGTCATTTAGATTCTAGCGTGAAGATTGAATTTGAACAGTAAAGTTTCGGGGGGATTTCGCACTAACGATAGGTGCCCGCGCTTGCGTGAGCAGCTGCATGCACAGAAGCTCGCATAGGGCGGTTGCGGCTTTGTGAAGTGGCCTCAGATTGGGCCGTTTAAACCCATTCTGCGGGGCTTGCGTTTGCTCGAAATTGTCCGCAACGCAAGATTTGACTTCGGCGATCCGGCAAACGGCGACCTCATGCGAGTCAAAATGAAGATCCTTAACCCTGTGCTCCGGTTTGTGACGATTTAGGGCGTCACAAAAAGTGAGACGATTTGTGTGACGATTTGTGAGAGTTTTGCTCTTTTCGCCGCCGTCATCTCATTCGTCTCACTCCATCTTCTTATTCGTCACACATGGTTTGTGAATATTTATTGAATTGTAGCACTTTTTGAGAACGTTTTGTGATCATCACAAAAATCGTCTCAAACATCACACATTTTCGTGAATCTTTTGTGATGGTTTTGTGAGACGCATCTCAAAACTCTCAAACGTCAACCTTGAAATCAAAACTCTCACACTGACAGTGTGCATTTTGTGATGGCAGTGTGCATTTTGTGATGGCTTTGTGTGAGTTGTGTGAGGGCATCACGAAGATCACATATAAAAGGCTCTCTCCATCTCAAAAGGCAAACAAACTGAACAACGTCACACAAAAAAGATCTTCCTTTCCAGCCCTCTACGGCTAATTTCCAGAGACACTTCCCCTTCCCTTCGTGTTCGCAACTGCGTAGGTTGAACCGGAATTTACTGCACGAGAAGGTCAGTGGGACCCAAACCTACTGCGTACTCTGTAGTTGGGTCAAAAGAGGGACAAAAGACGGGCGACCCAAGACACTTAGAAAGGGCTCGCGCCAGGTGCAGTGGTGTTCTACATGTAGGCAAGCTATCTGCTGCAGCTGCCGGACGGTCTGGCATTCTCGCCCTACACTGAGGCGACATGGGCCCTCTCCTGTCCATGAGAGGGAGTTTGACTCTGAGCGACGCACTCCTCGACGAATAAGGCAGGCTTCACAAGCCCGAGAGTGAAGGCCGTAAAATGTCTGTAGAACAAGGCTATCAGCTATGCTTTTTAGATGGGTTTGTGATGGTTTGTTGGTGTTGGAGATGATTGTGAGACAATGGTGTGAGAGTCATAAAACAATTTGTGTGTGAATCACAAAACAGTCAACAGAAGAGCACTTCGAGATGTTGACGTCACAAAAATAAAGTGAGATTCATAAAAACAAAGCGAGATTCACAAAACTTGTGAGAATTTTGAGACGTTTGTGTGCATTTTGTGAAGTTTATGCCCCGATCACAAAATAGGACCACCCCACACTTTTCGGGAGGACACTACTCGAAAAGTACGGGTCTCCTGGAGACAAAACGTATATCTTCTTAACGACAACACAATTCTGCGTTCAACGAACCTACTCTCGGGACGTAGCGCTCAACAAGACCGAAGCAGGAGGAAAATAACCCGACTGGGGCAAAAAATAGCCGTCACAAAAAAGGAGCACAGGGTTAAGACAGTGGTGATGCCCATGAGAGGAATGCCCGCGTCCAGCGAAATCCACTCCCGTGTCAGAGTGCGAGCCTTTCTGAACTCCCACGAAGCTTCGGTTCGCAATGTTCATACTAGGTCTAATCCGCGTAAAAGGTCAAGCATATCGGAATGCTTTACATTTCAAACTAATTCATATGCTCCAGTTTAGTTGTAGAGTACCTACCGTATGTAGCACGAAGAGATGACCACCCTTCGTCACCAAAAGCACTACTGACCGAAACGTGAGAAACCACCATTTCGCTGATGTGCGTAACCACCGGTTGGTTAGAGACGTTCGAAAGGCGTCAAAGGTTGTGCTTGTCCCAACACGAACAACAACTTCTGGCACCGCTTCACGAAAGGCAGTACAGTATGTACAGTAAAGTCTTCCATTGAAGGATCATTTTAATTTTAATATCAATACAGTAGACATTACAGAAGGACGTACGATACAGTTCAGTATATGACGTTCAAAATTGATAAATTTTGAACGTCGCCAGGCTGCGAGGGGAATTCCCGTTCGTCATCGCTGTTCAAGAGTATTCGCTTTGCTCTGGAGTCTATAAGGAGGTTTTATCTCTAATCACACTCCCACTGCTGTAGCGGATCGCGCACCCGTGAACGGATTAGATTTCACTGCCGCGTCCTCCAAAACTTGAGTCTAGCCCTGCGTGCTGGTGCAGTTTTAACAAATTGGGAATTGGACACACTCATTTCTCGATTTTCATTTGGAATCACTTCAAGACGTTTACTCCATTTCGATTTAGGGTGTTGAAGAAGCCCTCTCAAGAGCGCAACCCCGCTCTCCCTACGCCTCTGCTTTGGTCAACTTACTAAATCTGCATCCACTCAAGAGATTTGTGCTATTCCCGGTCGAGAACCCTCGCTTGAAGCAAAATGCCGTACGGTCGACTACCCTCTCTGGTGGTCAAGGAGACGCCAAAGGAGAGATCTCGTTTTGAAATGAAGTTTGACCTATCGGATACAGACGTCTCAATGGCGAATGCAATCCGGCGTGTGATGATAGCGGAGGTACCTACCATGGCGATTGAGCAGGTCACTGTTATTGAAAACTCATCACCTCTTCACGATGAGTATATCACGCATCGTCTAGGCCTCATTCCGTTATATTCTTCGCGGGTGGACGAAATAGAGTACAGCCGTGACTGTGAAGAGTGTGAGGACTATTGTCTCAACTGCTCAGTTTCTTTCGAGCTCAAGGTTACCGCGCCATTGGACAGTACGGTAACAAATGTGACATCACGCCACGTGAAGTGCACGGACGTAGAGGGTCCAGGTCCGGCTCATTCAATGTTGCCGGTCCACGACTCTGGGGATGACAGCGATCATCGAAGGGGTGAGAAAGAGAGTGAGATTCTGATCGCCAAGCTGTCGCGAGGACAAAAGCTAAACATGACGATGATAGCACGCAAGGGCTTGGGTAAGGATCATGCAAAATGGTCGCCGATGTGCACGGTGGCATACCGGATAGTTCCACCAGCCGTAGAACTTGTACTGGAACGGATCAACGCCTTGTTTACGACAGAACAAAAGGCAGAGCTACTTGAGGCGTCTCAAGGGCTGCTGAAAATGGATGAAAGCGTAGGATGGCTTGAGTATGAAACTCCGTTCAAGTTAGGAAGAATTGCGATTACACCCGATACGACACGGAAAGCAGGAGAGCTTGCGTTGAAGGCGGGAGGCACGGCCAGTGAGGTTGTGAAATACAACCCCGAACCAGAACGTTTCGAGTTCGTGGCGGAGACTACTGGGGCCTTGTCGCCGCGAAAAGCACTGATGACAGCGCTGGACATTTTATCAAAGAAAATCGATACGTTGGCTGCGAATCAAAGATAAAAGCCAAGGGAACGGGATGATTGAAAGCTACTGGAGATGGTCGAAGCAGTCTGACACGTTGAGCTTCGGGTGCTTGTTCTCAGCGTGTTGGCGGAGCGAGACTTCCGACATGGTGCACATAAATCCCTGTAGGGTGAGTGTTGGAAAGAGAGAAAAGGTTTTAGATGATGACATAAGGTGAGCGAGCGAGTGGGTGGGTGGGTAGGTGAGCAAGTGAGGTGTAAAGATATGAAATGTACATACAGTACGACAAACTTTGCAGACGATGGTCATAGCCTTTTCGTTTGTTAGCTTTTGGGAGCCCTTTGCACCTTTCCCAGCCTTGGCCGCGTTGCGCACGCGCTTGGTTGCGGACTTGGCTCCGTTTCTGTGGAGGAAGGGATTGGAAGAAGGGATTGGAAGAAGGGTGTGAAGTGTCGCTTGTTAGTTGCACGGGGATGGGATGCGTTCCATTTCTGGGAAGAGGTGGGGAGACATATAAACGGCGGAAAGACGTACCCTCCTCCCATGCTTTCTGCGGGGTTTTGGCAAAGATACAATGAATAAAGACGAGGTTGCTTGAAACGTTGAGCAGCACGAGTGGTAGTTTGTCAGGCCAGACGGAGGCGACAGAAGGAGAAGGGGGACTGTGCGGTGGGATGCAGTGCGCGAGGCGGAGCGCAGCAGACCTGCGTGCCATTCGCTGCGAATCGGGATGCCACCACGTGTAGGCTGGATCACGGACGGATATGACGTAAGAAAATTGGGTGATCTGCAGCTAGGCGCTTCCCGGCCGCCCCAGGGCGCCAAGACTGCCCACATTGCCGTTGAGCCTGTCCGTTCCCTCCCAAATCTTTTTTTCGTCCTTCTCCTTCCTCCTCCTCCTTCCTTCCTCCCTTCGTCCTCCGCCCTCCTCCCTCAGCCCATTGTCCTCCTTCTTCCGCACTCCTCCCATCGGCATTCTATCCACTGGGTTCCCTACTCACCCGGCGATCCCGCCCCCTGTCTCCACCTCCAACCATGTCCTCTACTCCACACCTCAAGTCCCCCTCCTCCTTCGACCTCTTCGAGGACGACTTCGCAGAGGCCTCCATCGAAGCCATCTCTTTTGCCGCAATGCGCAATATTCCCTCCAAACCTCCCCATCCTGCTGATGACCACTCCTTTCCCACCCCCTCCCCGTCCCTCCCCTCCCGCGCTACGGCCTTCCGACGCGCTCTCTCCTCCCTTTCCTCCCACCCGAACTCCACTTCCTCCCGCCGCCCAAGACCTTCGGACCTGGGCCTAAACACTACCCACTCCCTTCCCCGCCCTTCTCTTTCTCCGTCGCCGACGCTCTCGACCTCTTCCCCGCGCTTGTCACCTCCTGTTAACCTCAAGCTAGCTCCCTTCCCATCTACATGGTATTTCGACGTTCTCGCTCTTCCGCACAACGCACTCCGCGCAGAGCTCGCCGATCTTACCGCCATGCTCGCTTCGCTCTCTTCCACTGCCCCGCACCTACTCCTGCGCATGCGCGCGCTAGCTGACTGGTGGCCCAAGTTTGACGCCTTACTAGCAGACTATTTTGCCTTCGAAAGTACAGTCCTGATGCCGTGGATCTACCGCGGTGGGGCCGCCCACGATCTCCAGGATCTCCGCCAGAAAATGGCCAGTCACGCAGCCTACATCAACGATATGTTCCTCGAGGTTCACAACGTTCTTGCACTCTTCAACGCTAACCCGGATACAGACGTCCTTCCGCTTCTCATCAGGACCGTCCGCGAATTTGTGCCAAGTCTATTGCAGTATTTCGATGTCGAGGAGCGCTACCTTCCGTCAGTTATTCAAGCCGGGCATACGGAGACAGACGCTTTCAACGTCACTAGACTTATGACTAGGAAGCTTGATGCCGTTCTGCTCACTAGGTGGATTCCGAGTAGGAAGGAGAGGAACGCAATCCGCAGAATGTATATGACGCCCTCCGCCTGCATCAAGTACTTTGCTAAACGTCGGAAGGCCTACGTCACGCATCTAGATCTTGTTCATGTCGTTCGGGATACTGTTCTGGTATAGCGTTTGATTTCTTTGTTGATATCAAATCGATCAGGTTTCGTTACGGTCCCATTGGCATGCTCCGGAGACCATTGCTACCTGAAAAGGCTGGCTGGTGCTCGAAGCTAGTTGGTACAATCCGCTCACGCCTACAGACAACATGCGACCAAGCCAGGCTGGCCCAGATTGCGTTGGAGCAAAGATACAATTTTGAAGGAGTACACAACTTCTTCACATGAATGAAGTTGAAAACGCTGCCCTACCGTCCTCTAGCATAGACTGTACGACATTTTCATTCACGACTATGGCAACATCTAATCGATGCTACCATACTGGTTGGTTGCGGACGTCGGGTTCCCTGGTCCACAGACCGCTTGTCTCTATCGCAAAGAACCTCATGTTGCGTTTTGCTGCCCAAGATCGTCCTTGTCCTCTCCCATGTACATATGGACTTGACGCTATTTTGTATTCATAGCATACAGGAGTCTTCTCTTGGTTTTTTGCGCCCAGCTTCGATCACAAGGTTTACCAGTTTTATTGACCGTTTCCTTGCGGCGTCCATACGGTCATATAGCACGGGGGCGTCAAAAGCTGCATCTGCCATCAAAGTAGAGAATTTGGGATTAAACATGTCCAAGTCGCTAGCGAACAGTATCCAGAAATTATTAAGAATCTGACCGACCTTCTGTTGCATTCACCCTTTATTTTTATTGCTTTGCTCCGCTCAGTTCACTCTTTCCAAGAAAAGAAGCGCGCTAAATGCTAACGTTGCGTGTTTGCTTTAGAGCCAACAAATGCTTTTTTTTGTCTCGAGCTTTCAATGTATTGCAATATTTTGGCAGAGTCGTGCACTGCCCATCCCCCGGCTTCGCTTATACCACTGCACTTTCGCAGAGTCGTGCCCTGGAAGTGACTGACTCCGCCTGTGTCGGTATAGTTCGCATCCGAACGTTTAGTGATTTCCTTTCGACATAGACGCCGCCTATACACATAATACTGGCCCGCCAAGAGCCCAATACTGGGCGTGAGAATGCTTGACGGGCAGTGATCCCAATTCGGCATGAACAACAGGCAAGGGACGACAGCTTCCCGAGATGTGGCTTTGGGTAATCGGTCGATACCTTTGGACGCCGCAGCGAAGGAGAGACAACGCAGCCGAGGGATAGCTGTGAGTCCAGAAACACTGGAAATTGAGTACGAGTATGGAAATGGTGACCTGAGTCTCTCAGATAATGAAAGAGATACTCATTCGGATATTGCGCCAAGCGGTCGAAAACTTATCATGGTATATGACGAAGATGGTAACGCTACTCCTATGCCCATGGGAAGATTCTACTATGACAGCGTGCAAAGTGATAACCGAGATGAGGTCAAGGAAGCGGATGGGACTCCAGCTCAAGTTGAGGGAGCACAGCTTCCGGTCAACTCGAATCCCTCATGTACACCCACCGTCGCGCCGGCTTTCGGCAGAAAAGGAGCTGAAGCAGTTGCTTCACAAACAAGTGGCCATGTGTCAAGAGAACCTCATGTATCTACATACGAGGGTGCTTACGTTGAGGACGCAGATGATCACGAATATGAAGATGATGATGAAATCGTTGCAAGTGATCCTTTCAAGAACCAATTTATGCGCATTTCGATACCAGCGGCGCAGCTAATGGATGTTTCTCGCGTCAAAAAAGACCTCGATCACAACAAGGTGCAGCAAAGAAGAGGTTTGAGAGTGGGGCTTCAAAGAGCTGTCAGTACAGTAAAGATAGCAGACGGAGGACGGTCTAGGACCAACGAGAGCGTCCCTATGGTCTCGAAACAGAGTTCTGGGGCGAGATTATCTGCACGAAAGCTAACGAGGAGCATGTCTTTTACAAAAGAGAAGAAGGCCAACCCCGACGTCCACTTCGAAACTGTAAAAAAGGTATCTGAGCCGGAGAAGGCACTTATGCTTGAACGTTCTCGAGACAGTACAGCTACGAGGCCTGCAAAAAGGCAGGGTCTAAGCGCAGCTGGTCGGTTAATGTCTATGAACAAGAACAAGGGTGTCGCCGGGGAAAAGTCAGATACTTCACAAGGGGCAAAGAATGCAGATCGCGATAGAACTACAGGGCTGGGCTCAAAACCGTCATCACGAGCTGCATCACAGACTTTCACATCAACGACCGGCAAGACTGCGACGAGGTCTGGCTTGGCACAAGTAGGGCGCCTGTTGTCTCGGAATAGGAAGAAAACCTATCAGGCCTCGACTTCTCCGGTTACCCCTACGACGGAAGTCGACCGCCAACTCGAATCGGAGTCCATGGTTTCTGATCGATCGGTTGATCGAGAAAGACCAGAAGGCAAGAGCGAGAAGCAGAGTAACGCACCGGGCAGGATGAGTCTTGCAAAAATGGGCAGGATAATGTCTCTTCGTTCGAGGAGAAATATATCTCAGCAACAAAGTGATGCTGCTGGAGAGAGGCACGGTGGAAAGGATGTCAGCAAAAAGGCCCACATGTCTCCGTTGAGCTCGAGTACACTCTCAAGTAATCCACTAGAGGGTTCAGCCTCTGAATCTGATAGGCAGGGGCAGGGACAGGAAGGTGAGCGAACAAGGTCTTCAGGAAACAATTTGCGCAAGGAAGCGACAAGAATGAATTTGAGGGCTGCAGGGAGACTGTTGTCCTTTTCCAGAAAGCCGCCAGCCTCAGGGGATGGGCAGAAGGTGCCAACTTTCCCATCGCGGAAGGACGTGTCTGTCGAACATGTGGATAATGCAAAAGGATCGCACCTGGGATTGCGAGGTAGTGAGCCGGAAAGCAACGCTAGAAAGTTGGACGGCAGAGCAAACAAATTCTTCTACTCTGAAATCAGTTCTGAGCGCATTCGAGCGAGCAAGACACTCAGGTCTGAAACGCACATTAGAGTCCCTGTGATCGCTATGGCAGAGTATTCCGGCCCAGTGTCTCGAACAAAATGGTACATTGACGGTTTTACTCTACCTCATAATGCTGTTCGACGGGAATGCATCGATTTGTACGAGATTCTGACGTCGATGGCAAGATGTAAGGGAACTGGCGATATTACCAGGGATGACATCAACGATATTGAGGACTGGTGGCAAACGGCAAGCTCGTTCTTCAACTGCTACTTTGAGATGGAGAGAACGATTCTGTTTCCGTGGGTGGATGCGGCAGGGACAAGCGACGAAGAGGTGCAGCTTGCGCTTTCAAAAATGCGAAGCTTGAAAGATCGATTGCAAGAACACCTTGTAAAGGTTGATAACGTGTGGAATGAGAAGCCGTTGAGCAGTCCCGAAGAAATGTTTGCTCTATTGTACAAGGCGGTTGATTTGTTTGTTCCTCGGCTCATGAACTACTTCGCCGATCAAGAAGTGCTCCTTCCCACAATAGTTAGGGGCTTCTACAAGCTTGAAGATCGAACAAAAATGGACAAAGAAATGGTGAATGTGTTCATGGGCGGACCGCTGACTCGAAAGTCGAAGGAAGAGCAACACCATAATCTTATTTTACTAATCCGATGGATTGGAAACCCCAGACAGCTTCGGGCATGGATCGGGAAGAACCTGAACAGTAATGCCCGTGCTCAATACGGCAACTGGTACAATCAATACCAGGAGCATCACTATCGTTTCGTCAAAACGCTGAGGAACAGAAGCAAAGTAATGCTTTCTATAGCACCGTAGTTCCGCGTGAATTAGGATATTGTGAACTAAATCGTAGCGCACATCTGACCGGGTTTAAGAAACCATGATAGTACTACAGTATCCTCAAACGGAAAGACGTCGACAGAAAATGATAAGATTTGTAAATGTGACGGTAGCTTTACGTCGCTCGTTTCGTCGAGAACGGGCTCATCGTACATGTCAGGAGGACGATCCTCTGATGCGAAAACAGGCAGTGATTAAAAAGTGATTAATTCGGACAAACTCAGTCGAGCCAGCTATCCGCAGGGAGACGCTGAAGACGGCGGCAAGTCGTGAAAGCCATACAGTTGGGCATTTTATTTTTCGCGTTGAGTTACGGAAACGAAGAACGCGTGTTGGAACAAGCAAGTCTTCGCAATGCGAAGCAATTGCAATGCGAAGACTTGCTTGTTCCAACACGCGTTCTTCGCGTTCTCACTATCTCCTGGGATATGCGAACTTCGCATATCCCAGGAGATAGTGCCAGTTGTTGGATGGCCCACTGGGCCTCGCGTGAGGTCCCCGGGTGCATCAATCGAAAGCACAATCGACACGACTCACACGTGTGATTCTGGATTCTTTCAGAGCACACTACTTGCATTACAGGTCAATAACAGCAACTGTCTTTTTGGAGGGAAAGTCACCCAATGTGCGGCTCACGGTTCGCTGCGGGCAGATAGCCGCGGGAGGGGTCGGCATATGTTTGTATAAGGTCTGCAGTTCCGGCAGTGTCAAGGCCGAACAGCCCGCGTTCCATATACGGGATAGAATGGCGTCTGACAGTCTGCTTTGGGTAGACAAGTACCGCCCATCGTCATTTGATGAGCTATCTTTCCACGAGGATCTCACAAAACGACTTCGAAACCTCTGCTCGTCTAACGATATCCCACACCTCTTATTTTATGGACCCTCAGGAGCTGGGAAGCGGACGAGAGCGGGGTGTGTTCTAAAAGCCCTTTTCGGACCGAGGGCAGACAAGAAAAAAGTCGTTCATCGCGTTTTCAAGGTTGGTGAGTCATCCAAGCAAGTCGAAGTTACAACAGTTGCGTCATCCCATCATGTTGAGTTTAATCCGTCGGAGTCTGGAAATAACGACAGATTAGTGGTTCAAGAGCTAATCAAGGATATGGCATCGTTTGCACCAATAGACATGACATCCTCGAATGTATCCATCAAGAAGTCTCTTAAGGTAATCGTGCTTCATGAAGTCGATCAAATGAGTAGGTTGGCACAACAGGCCTTACGTAGGACCATGGAGAAGTATTCTAGAACATGCCGTATCATTATGATCGCCGAAAGTGTGACAAGGGTGTTGGAGCCCTTGCGCTCTCGATGCTTAGGAATCAGGGTTGGACTTCCTACAGAAGGCCATATCCAGTCTGTCCTTAGCGGAATTGCTAAAAGGGAGGGTGTTTCTCTTCCAGAACCACTCAGTAAGAGACTTGCCCAGCAATCATCTCGAAATCTCCGTCGCGCCATTCTGCAATTTGAAGCAACTCGTGTTTCTGTCGGTGGTCTAGATTTACCTCCAGGGGCACCTATCATGCGCGGAGACTGGGAATATGCATGCAATGATGCCGCCATCCTCATGACACGATCTCAATCTGCTCAACAGCTTGTGCATGTTCGGAAACGCCTGCAAGAGCTCCTCGCCCACGCCATCCCGCCTGATGTTATCTTGCGGCGATTAGTGGAAAACATTCTCAATATCGCGGACGATGAAATTTGCCCGGAAATATGCCAGCTGTCTGCGAAGTTCGACCGCAACCTAACCAATGGTACGAAGCCCATATTTCACCTTGAAGCCTTTGCCGCAAGATTCATGCAGGTTTACGCTCAGTTCCTCAGATCCCAAGCAGTAATGTTAGATTGATGAAAGTAACACACATACAGGAGTACCTTCCTTGTTGGAACTGTTTTCATGCAGTGTGTGCTTACGCACAGTTTGTGTTCAGCAGAGGTCAGTAGACCCGTTCGATTGGCAAGGATGCCTCAACTCCCTTCAAGCTGAGGTGGCTGTAATGTGTCGAATGCCAGCCTTTGGAAGCACGCGAAATCTTACAAAGCTACAGCAGCGGGCGCTTCAGTGCTACTTTGCCGTTCCGGAACAAGACCCCAGAATTCCACCTCTTGCCTCATGTAGTGTCTTGAGAAGTTCTGGTTTAGCGAGAGCCTTGCCGCTCGTCCAGGGATGTAGCATAGCCTGCGTGAGATTAATTCGACAGTTAGGGTCCCTTCTCAAGAGGCCCTCAACAAGGTCACATGCCGCAGCAGAAACTGTGGCAGGTACATCGAATTCACATCTGTTGACTTTCGCTAAGATGAGATCCACAGAAGAATCATGAAATGGCTGGGCCCCAACCAACATGCAATAGAGAATCACCCCACACGAGAAAGCGTCCGCCTTACTGCCGTCGTATCCCCCCTTCCTCTCATTATTCCAAACTTCAGGTGCACAGTAGTGAGGACTTCCGCAGTTGGTTCGCAGTAGAGGATGAACATCATAATGCTTGTCAATGACGGCAGCAAATCCGAAGTCCGCAACTTCCAGTGTTCGGTATTCGTCAGTAAGCAAAATGTTTTCTGGCTTTAAGTCGCGGTGGTAGACTCCTCGGGAATGGCAGTACGTAACCGCATCTGCAAGCTGACTGAAATAGGATCGTGCCCTCCACTCCGGGAGGGGTCCGCAGTTAGCGACGAAGCTAAATAAGTCACCATTAGCAGCAAGATCCATTATGATGAAGATATGCTCTTCTCCGACGCAAACATCGTGAAACCTGATGATATTTGGATGGTCCATTGCCATCAGAATAGACTGCAGAGTTTTAGAAAAGTTCATGTTAGCGCGAGAGGATTTCATTGATTCATGCCACTATGATAGCTCCTTTCAAATTGTAGTTCGCAACTTGAGCCTTACCATTTCTCTGCGAATGTCCATGCCGAAGTGTCGTGAGGCGATGAACTCGCGACGAACAATTTTGACAGCGTAGCACTTCTCCGTGCGCAGGTGTCTGGCACGTCTAACTTCTCCGTAATTCCCTTGTCCAAGCAAGTCTTGAATCTCGTAGTTTCCCACTACCTTCGGTAATCTCATTCTATTCTCACTATATACTTTTTCTCCTTGCCTTTCGTGAACTTTAATTGAGGGACCGCAGAGGTTAAGGCTTCCTGGTCTAAGACAAGCCCTCACTCTGGTGCCCAAAACATTTCATGCTTATGGCCGCTTTATTAATATATCCGTGAACTTGAATATGATTTCCCCCAGGAGATCTTGAAGAGTTCTCGAACTTCCACCGCAGACTATCAATACACAACTCAGATTTTCATCCCAGTAGACGAGCTCGGCGCCATGAACAAGCGGTGAAAATAATCGACACTATGATTAATGATTCTGCAGCTGATTTTGGATTGCCATACACTGTCACTCGTTGATTCGTGTCAGCCTACTGAACAAACACTTGAAATGAGTAATCTTGTTCATGACATCACTCGGAACTACAAAACGTGAGAACGCTGAAAGTCAATATAGGGTTTACGCAGCTGGATTTCGCTAATTGCAATTTAAGCTTTTCAGGAATAGAAGCATTTACAAGTCTTAGAGCAAGTCTAGCAGTTGGGTAAAATATACACCACATTTGAAAATATGGACCACGATTTAGAAACTATCACTGGCATCCCCAGCAGTTTCGGTGAAACCTACTGTAACAGTATCTCGTACTCGGGGTACAGCTTGGAGAGTGTCCAGAATCCATGGTGAGGAGTGGGACAATTGGGCGGGAAGTAGAGCTGTGAATACACCTGACACTTCATTGGATGAATCAATCTAGTTTTAAAATAAAATTGGGGACTTGTTGGTGTATTTCAATGTGTATTTGTGTCGGTGGATAACAGAAATTATACACCAAAATGTGTGGTATACACCAAATACATTAAGACATACTGCACTGCTAGACTTGCCATTGCCCCATGGCTAAAATTTAGCCAAATATTGAGATTTACACCATGCTTGACTTGCTCTTACACGTTGCGGAAACTCTGTTGCTGCATGTGACAATTGATTCTGAAATGTGGTCAAATAGTGAAATCGTTTATTTTTTCAGAACTCAGCTCCCACACAGAAGGCACACGTGGGTATGATTTGGCGCGAATGGAACACACTGCAACGCCTACTGCACCACGTCTAACTACACCCGGTAACAGGATTTAGTCTGTCGGAAAAATTAGTGGAGAAAATTGCATAGTACGAAATTAGAATGGCCTACTATGGTAGGCGGGAGTGCACAAGGATGTTAGTAGCACTGCTGGAATGCGGTCGCGCGTAGCGGCGGAGGATAACAGGGGAAGAGGAAGGCGAACGTTGGGGATTTCGCCGACGGGGAAAGATCGTCACGAGATGGTCCTCGAGAGGATTGGCCGGCGAGAGGAGAATGGGTAGCGGATACCCCCGGGGAATCAGATGGACCCCGGACTTGAGCCCTCTATTTATTCGCCGCCGCACCAGCGGCGACCACAGTACAGCCACATTAAATTTAGATGTTTTTCGGGGCTACCCGCCGTCGGCAGACTGTCCCCTCCAACACACCCCCTGTTGGCCCGAGAAACAACTGTGATTTTTGCTGCCGCCACGCTGACTTCCGCCGCGCCGACGGCGGCGGGCGTACGTAATGTCGATGCCGGCGACTTTCGCATCTAACTGCGAGCTCAGCGCGGGGTTTCGTATATCCCATCGGTGCTGAAACTTCCTTCTATGCCTTCACATCCCGCTCTATCCAAATTATCCACCTCATTGCCCATTTTCCCCAACCCCTCTCTTATATCCCTCATCTATTTCGATCCCTCGCTTGACAACCCTTCAGCGTGCGCGAGCATCATTGCAGACCCCCGTGTCGCCCTTGAACCTACAGAGCGCCGGAAGGCCCGGGATCGGGCGGCACATTCGGGTCAGCGATGAAGCTCGTCGTTCGCATGCCGGGTTCGCGGAGGAGATCCGAAGCCGATGCTGTCACGTTCATGACCACAAAGTGGAAGTCGACGGAGGTTCGCGTGCGCTACGGATTGGAGGAGTCGCACATGAGCGTGCAGATGTTCGAGTTGGCTCTGTCGGTGAGTCCGAGCAGGATTTCAGATCTTGTCCAGTGGCTGCGTGCTCACGTAGACCATGAGTTCGCTGTCGGTTTGCTGGGACGTTGGGGATTGCTTGCCAGTGGGAAGACGGAGCACGGAGACCGGAGGTGGGATGTTAAGAGGCTTGTCTGGAGTTCGGGAAACCGGGAAGGATTCCAACGCAATAAGTTCTATGCCTCGCATAGAACTTCAGGGGGGAGGAGGACGTTCTGGCAGATGGATTTTTGGACGTTGGAGGCTCAAGACGTTTTCTTGGGAGGAGAACTGGGCAGCCCGATATGCAGCGACATCGAGGAAGCCCCATCTGGATCGCATTCTCCGTCTTTCTCGTTGGTGTTTAGCAAGGAGAAAAGGCTCGAGTACATGTTATGGCTTGACACTTTCTGTAGAGAGAATCCAGATGCGTTTGTTTGCCTTGGTGGTCCCGGGATGCGGACTTTTTCTACAGCAACCATACAGTATCGAATGTCGGGGGTTCCAGTCTTCTGCCATTCGAGGAGCGGAGAATGCGTCAGGGCTTCGATCGCCAATGCCCTTCACGCCGCAGGCCACGACGATTCAGCTGAAGCAGTGTTGCTGAGAGGCAAGATTGTGGTGCGTAGTCTCGGAGAAGCACAGAAGTGCCTTGAAAGGAACCTGGGGAGATTCAGACTTTGTAAGGTTCAACATTCGATGCTGAAAAGCACTGATAAATGGTTGGAAGAGAGCAGAGAAGGAATCTTCCTTGTTCGGCTGAAAGGTTCGGATAGTGGAGGTGCGGGGATTGATCATGTTGTGGCAGTAGACGCCAACCGGTCTATTGTCCTAGACTGCGTAGAGAAGCTCGTCTTGAGGCTTCAACCTGGAGTTCTGGCTGCCTGCGTTGGAGACCGGAACCATTTCGACGAAGTTGCCGAGGTAAGGAGATTGGAAGTCCAGAAATCCGGCAAAGGGAAAAACAACCGCCGCAAGTCCAGACCGAAGCGTCGCGAAGAGAAGAAAAGGGAAGTGGAACGTGTTGTACGAAAGGCTGTATGTAGAAGGAAGAAGAGGGCTATTGAGTGTGAAGACGAAGAATAAATATCCAATTCTCACGTAGATGGATTGTCCTTCGACATACGTCGGGCATTGCGTAACAGCTCTTCGTGTACAACTCCACCCTTCATCAACGTGTTCAAGAGGCGAAACATGACGACGTTTCGCTTAGTTAATGCGTCTGCTGGATTCTGCTGTCCACCAATCCACTGCATGACGGCGATTTCTTCATTTTCAAATGAGTCTCTCAACCTTGCCACCGTTGGACGAAGGCGATAATCGGCACCTTCGTGTAATGTGGTGATGGTTGAGTAGAGCCCTCGCGAATCCACTGTTAAGACAAATGGCAGGCATTTTGTAGCACCATTGAGGATGCTTATGCTCTGAGCCATGAGTGATCCTCGATCTGCCGAAGATGCTGCAGCCAGGATCTCTGCGCCCATTGATGAAAACGCGACACGCTTTTGCTTGCAGCTGAGCCAGTCTAGAGTATGAAATACATTCGCACCCCCTGCGGGCAGGAAAATCCCTGAGATGTATCCTGTCTGCCCATATGACGATGTCCCTTGACTGGCATCAGAGAAGGCCAAATAGCAAGGTTGTTCGAGAGATTTGGGGCTTTTGAAGGTCAGAGTTGGCGCAAGTGTTTTCAGTTCGGAAAGTAGCTGGTTGGCGACGATCAGGTTGGAAACTTTGAGACGTCCGACGGCCTGTTGAAGATAGCTTGCTGCGAAGGCAGCTTGGGGAAGGATTCCATGACCTAGGAAGTTTAAGCTACCAGCTAAACCTTGATAAGCGGTAAGCTCTTCGAGAGTGGCTCTGTGTGAGCTCTGCCGCCTGCGTTCCCTTGTAAATGGCAGAGGATTGATACTGTCAACATATTCCTGCATGCCAAGGACGAGCGACCCATCTCCACATTTGTGAATGTGAAGCCTGTTGAAGACCAAGTCTTTGTTCATCACGAAACTCCCGACGACAAATCGTTGAGAGATCGAGTCATGAAACTGCTGAATATGGCGTGCACAGCCGGCGATAAGGAAGTCATCGACGACTTTGGCCACCAATACCTCGATAGTTCCTCTGTTGGAGTAACGGACAAATAGCTGCAGGAGACCAGGTATTGGGAGGAACCCATTACTGGAGAGCCAGTCCTCGGCAACTAGTTGCCATAATCGTCCAGACTCCACTATGCCGTAAGCGGGCTTGAGAAGTTTCCATAGCATTTGTGGAGATGATGCCCAGCCTGAAGGTGGACGAACGTATATATCGCGAGGGAGATTTCCTGCCTGGAGGTAAGCACCCTTTATGTCGATGGAGGCGACCGATAGGGACAGAATGGTTGCCAAGGAGAGAAGCAGGCGGATGATCGGAAATTGGGCTGTTGCGGAGTCTTTTCGCACAGAGTCTTTCTCTCTGTCCCGGTTTCCATGAGGAACCAAGCGGCATTTCAGACGGAGCCGTCCTTCCTCTGCATGGTTCTTGATCTGGAAGAAGTGATGCGAGGTGATCACGTTTGCACCTTTTGGAATTTCTCTAAAATGTAACTCCTTGTACGCTCCTGCGTCATGGTAGTTACTCTTTTCGTCAGCAATAGCTTTGTCTATGATCCACCGAGGCGCGAACTGGAGCTTGAACTCAGAGACTGGACCGTCTCCGATAACTCGCTTCATGTCATGGAGCACCACTTGCTCCGACGATTGCAAGGAATGAGGAAGTTGAGGTGGAGACACTAGCGCAGTATCACCAATGTCTTTTTCCGGTTCTGGCGGTTCATGTGTGCGGGTAATGTTGACTTGAGAGTTTTCCTTGGATGTTAGATATTCTGTACCAAACAATGCATTGCAGCGCTCTACTGCGTACAGACTGACGTCCTGAAGCGGTTTGTTACTGCGATGGGGCTTTTTAACTGAAGACCCCGTGGCGGAAGGCGACTGTGCGACCCAGTTAGACCATTCCTTGTCAATATCCAGATGGTCATTGCCTGCTCCTGGAGCGGGAATGTCCGGAAGCAACTGCGATTGGCAGGACTTCCGTGTTGTCAATGGAGGGGTGCTATTTGAGGCATTATTCGCAAGTTCTGGATATATTTCCGGTAGATCAGCAGTGATAGGTATTTCACTATCCTCATAATCCTCGTCAACCACGGAATATGACCTGGGGAAGATGAAGTCAATGCGGTCGAGCTCTTGAAGAAGAGGGGAGCTCGGGGCCTTCCGTATATCTTCATAGGCGGCCCGGATGGGCTTTCCGGCATGATCTTGCTTTCTGGAAAGAACTGCGAAGTGAGGATGGCAGTCTCGAATGTACGCGCTTTCCCAGAGACCAAATTTCGCGCTGCGTTTGAAGAAATAGACTGCGTCATTCTTCGCCAGATCTTCAGCCGTTAGTGTAACAGGCACGCGTGACTTTTGGAACAGGCTGAGAGCTCTCCTGGCCATCTACTCATTGTAGGCGAGAAGGAGTTTGGAAGGAACCTTGGCTTGAGGAAGACTAACAAGGGCGGGGGTGTAACCGCGGGCGAGCTCAAAGCTGCTCATCGACCGACTTCCGTACAGGATGTTGCTGAGATAAACAGCTCGTGAGAGTATATCCTCTTGCTCCGGCTTCCTATCTCGACTTGGATCGAAGTAGTCAGCGTCCTTGAGGAGCCGCTGGATAAGTGTGCGAACGACAGAGTTCTTGCGTTCAACGACCCCGAGCTTATTGTGACGGCGGGCCGGTCTTGGTTGGAATTGAATGTCGAAGTACCTTAAGGCTTCCGCGAACCTCGAGTTAAAGAACTCAGGGTCTGCCGACACGACCGCGGGGGAACCATGGAGATTGATCCAATTAACTTCCAAAGCGCGTGCAGAAAGGGTCATTTCCCTGGACGGCATGAGGTGAGCGGCGGAGAGGCCAGTATGAACATCGACGATGTGAAGGATTGGGATATTGTCAAACTCTTTCGCGAAGAAGAAGTCGAGCTGGACGTGCTTGTTGAACGATCCCAATATCCTTGAAAATGATATTTTTCTGGAGTTTGCCGGTCTTCCAGTTTGCTTACAACTTGAACAGCGGCTAGCTGCTTTCCGAAGCGCTTGTTCAAGCACTGGCGTCAATACGTCACCACGCTGGCAAAGCGTCTTCATATCTTCGAAAGATAAATGCGAGTACCCATGAAGCTTGGAGGCAAATCTGCCCGCGATTTTGCCATAGGTAAATCGTTTCTTCATGTGGTCTGTTCTGCTCTCAGTTGATGATGCGAAGGAAGACACAGACGTGAAGAAAGTTCGAAAGGATGAAGTTTTCGAAGGGACAACCAAGAGATACGTCCTGACAGCATCCCGATCGGACGAAGAAGTGGGCTCAATGTATGTTTGAAAGCACAGTTCCTTCGCTGACAGGCTTCGGACATTTGCGGGAATAACTAGGAGGTTCTTGGGTCCGAGTTGATATGACTGATGGAGGATTTCATTTCCTACGAGCAGCATTCCATTTCCTTTTGTCACATAGAATGGAACTCGGACATGGATGCCGGACAAATCGATGAGGGGTAGATCCCAGACTCCTATGGTGAGTTGAGCGTCGCTACAGTTCTCGCCGTAACCATGAGGAAAAGGCTCACAGTCTAGCGGTCGGAGATGCAATGGCATATCCAGTGCCGTGCAGAGTGCTGCAACTGAAATGATGCCACCTACGCTTCGTGGACATCCCGGATCAATAATGGGATTAGGGTCCATGAAGGCAGGTTGTACATCTGAGGGGGCTCCGGGTTGCGAAATTAGGCTGATCTGCCTTGACCCATCCCGGAGCCTTTCCGAAAAAAACCTGGTCCGTTTGATCCAGTAGGAGGGCGGTCGGCGGTATTCTCCGACTGGCGAAGCTTCTTTTTTCGAGTGAAAGCACTTGGCTCTCTACAAATATCGTCGCCACGATAGTGACCAGTCTCACCGCAGTCGTAACAAGTAGCGCTGTTGCCTTGAGCTCCATTCCAAGACCGCTTCTGTCTGTTGTGAAGAGAGCTCCCGTTTCCTTTCTTGGATCTGCGTTGATAGGGGGGGCCTCCTGATGTCCTTGACGGGTTGATGCCACCCAAACGAGACAACACTGGTGCCGTAGAGGTATTGGACTGCGAGGTAAGGAACGATCTGACCTTTCTGTCAACCATGGCCTGAACATCCTTCATTGAAAACTGGGGGGAGTCCATAGTCGACGTTTGGGTCAAATTGCGGAGGACGATAACCGCATCGTCTAAATGTAGACGGCAAGACTTGTTCTGAGACAAGAAACGATCGGCAACATTTGTTCTGACCGAAGCGGCTTGGGTGTTGACCTTCATCTGCTTCACGACCTTGTTCAGTTGGCGGCAAATCCTGACGTTCTTCGAGCGGTAGTCCATGAGTGCTTTCTTAAAGTCTGCAGACGACATGTCGGATTCACGAATTGGAGCATCAAGACTATGAAGCTGTTCGTTCAGCTTTTGAAGTTCCAACAGACCTTCCTTAGGAACTGACTCGATAGAAGCAGCATCTTTTTTCTTCTCCTTGGAACGTGCTTCGGCGTGCGAAATTAGCTGGAGCTTTGCGTTTGTCAGTGTTCCTTCCCCCAGATTGGCATTATTGAGCAAAGTTATGGCTAAAACTTCCCCTATTTGGGACGAGGAGGATGCATTGGAGTGTAAAAGATGCTTCGCAGCGAGGCCTCGAAATCTTGATACGAAGGTAGAGAGCTTTTCACTTCGATCTCTCCTACAGGAAGTCACCTTTTGGTATGAGGATATAAGGCGGGTGACCATTGAGATGGGAGGATCTACAGCCACAAGTTTGACAATTTGTAAAGCTGCTTCAACTGGATCTTCCATCTGCAAGTAGTCCACTTGCCCTTTCGATTGAGCTTCATCAACGATGGCTTTTTGCGCATCGGGAAGACCGCGATCGTAGAGTGTTCGCCCCAAGAGCTTGAAGATAGTTTGGAAGGTCCTATCAGTGCCTTCGTCATGCGCAACTTTGAGAGAGTCCGCCCATTGACCAACTCTCTTGCGCCATGACTCTAGGTCCCCATCCGGTGAGAAGACAGGTGGATCGAAGAAACCGGATAATTTTCCTGACTTTCCTCCTGGGCCCATAACTATGGTAGGCGGGAGTGCACAAGGATGTTAGTAGCACTGCTGGAATGCGGTCGCGCGTAGCGGCGGAGGATAACAGGGGAAGAGGAAGGCGAACGTTGGGGATTTCGCCGACGGGGAAAGATCGTCACGAGATGGTCCTCGAGAGGATTGGCCGGCGAGAGGAGAATGGGTAGCGGATACCCCCGGGGAATCAGATGGACCCCGGACTTGAGCCCTCTATTTATTCGCCGCCGCACCAGCGGCGACCACAGTACAGCCACATTAAATTTAGATGTTTTTCGGGGCTACCCGCCGTCGGCAGACTGTCCCCTCCAACACACCCCCTGTTGGCCCGAGAAACAACTGTGATTTTTGCTGCCGCCACGCTGACTTCCGCCGCGCCGACGGCGGCTTTTGCCGAAATATGGGCCAATCTATTTTCCCCTGACTGTATATAGTGGTGTACCCAAATTAGAGTAGGACACGCTAATTTATGTTCGAAGGTGCCGAAATAGGCCTGTAAATTAGTCCAGACCATACTAAATCCTGTTATCGGTGTACCGTATAGAGTTTACGATACCCTTCTCATTCAGTGATCATTGTTGTGCCAAGATCAGACGGATGCTTCCGATCCCGGAAGGTATGTCGGAGCGACGGCGGTTTAATTTGCGTAGGAAATAGAGGCGCCTTGTTAGTTATGCCCTATCTACGGTTGCTGCCTTGTCTGGGTGTAATCACCTTCTGTTCAGGATTCCGGGCAGGTCGCGCGTCGTGATGTTTTCGTGGTGTAACGACACTCCCCCAGACGCGCGTGCTGTCTGTGCAGGTTGTTAGTAGGGGTGGGGGTTGGTGGTGCTTGGAATCGTTTGTTGGTATTGCGTTTGGCGTACAGTACGTTCTTAAGTGGTTTTATAAATATTTCTGCTTTCATTTCTGTCGCTTGTATACCGAGTACCTTGATTTTTCCAGTTCGGACGGTTCTGTGTAGGAAGTGGTATGTGGTGTCGACACA
Organism: Chondrus crispus; assembly: GCF_000350225.1. Lineage (NCBI taxonomy): Eukaryota > Rhodophyta > Florideophyceae > Gigartinales > Gigartinaceae > Chondrus > Chondrus crispus. The sequence goes on from NW_005179056.1 coordinate 67,769, forward strand.
TTTTCGTCTTCGTGTAGCGCCTTTGGTTTGCGACGTTCTCGCTGCAGCATTGTTGTCTATGTGCAATTTGGGTTGGTGTGTTAGAATGGTGATTTCTCGCATCATTATGTTCGGAGTCTAAACGCGTTTGCTGAACTGTTAAGGGACAGAAGGTGGCAAAATCAGAACGGGACCAAGGTGGTCCACCCATCTCACAGCCATGAGAGTTGTAAGTTTTTTATATAGAGGAATAGAACCTGCCTCTCCTGATAATTGTAGTTGCAGCGCCTCATCAGAAGAGCGTATTCGAAACTTGACTCTGGACAACGCCATATTCTGCTGAAATTTAATCCTTGACAACACCGCAGTTTTCTCTGCGTGGAGAGCAATGTGAGTGCCACGCAATTCTGTGAGTGAAAGTTGCAGGCGGGCGGAAAAGCGTGCGCCCTGCAGGATGCATGCATCCTCGAGCATCGTATGCTGAAACTCTTCGATATCAAACCACGAAACAGGGTGGAGATCTAATATCCGTGAACACCTCCCTATTCCGAAATACACAGCCTTGTTAAAACCCTACAACTCTCATCGCAGTGAAAGGGGTGCACCATCTTGGTCCCCGTTCTGTGTTTTTGCCGCCTTCTTCTCTTACCAGTTCAGCAAACGCGTGTAGACTCCGAACAAGCGCTTTTACGTAAGAAGAGCATTCTTCCGCGTTTATTGTACGGAAGTTGGAAGAGATGCCGGGTACAGTGGGAGTTTCTACCGACACACCGCCCGAACTCAATTCTGCTTGTGGTGAGAAGATTATTAGGTTCGATCTAACCTATCAACGCTATCTACAGCAGCTCCGCACAATCAATCTCAACCGAACGGCCTCGCGGAAGATCAAGCCTTGTGGAATCAATTCATGCGTATCTGCTGAGCTCTTGCTGTCGTTGACAATTCCAAAGACTTTTCCAGGTTTCTCTACCGTCCCGGAAGTAACCGACAAGCAAGTTCAAGAATGGATTGAATCTCGCACAAGATGTTCCGCTCAATATATGGCCACGCACGTGTCAAACGCCATTAGACGTATCAGAATCAGGCCAGATCGACTTGATCCGCATGGAGCAGCATGCCAAGTTTTCACAGACGTGATCACCACTCTCCGTTTAAAGCGAGTGGAGCACGCAATCACGGAGGCATCTAAGGCAGTAATGTCGCAGTTAAATCCGAAGTTCGAATCAAAATTTGTACGTGAGACTATATGAAACTCTATGGGTTTCTTGTCGAAGGAGAAAATATGACTTCCACCACTTCATGTCCAAAGTGATGGAAACCTCGATCGAGTCTGCCAAGTATATCATGAAGCGCGAACGTGACCACCCATCTGGAACTTCAGGCCCAGCTGAGCGACCTACCAAAAAGTTCAAACCCGACCAGGCACTTTCTGCTCCCGCAAACAAACCCAACGTGTATCAACCCAAATCGCGAAAGGGGAAGGGAAAGGACAGAAAGGGCGAGCCATGGGCAGATCCATTCCTCAATCCTAAATGCAATAGAATTCATCCTGTAAAGGACTGTCAAAATACTACAGCAGATGAAAGGAAGGCATTGTTAAAGAAATACTAGAATGACAAGAACGTGAAAAGGTATATACCTTTCACGAGAATATTCTCGGGTTTTCGGCCCACTGTCACGTGATGGCCGATGGTCTAGTCGGGTTGAAAACAAGCTCGACACCGTCGCGATCGGAGATATTGGTGCAGACCAAAGTGCAATCTCGCGTACGATCATTAGCTACCAATTTGCAAACCGCCGGTATCAAAGTTGCTGTGATCAAACAGTTTGAAGAACCCCTCCAACTCGATGCAGCTATCCAGCTACCCGGAGATGTTCGTTTTACTGCATCCTCTGTCGTCAACTTATGCATTACAATTTCTCTCTCTTGTGAACCCCTTCGCTTACGCGATGCCGAGTTCCTCGTTTTCGATCAACAAATGGAGGAAATTCCTTTAGGCCGACCGCTACTCAAATGTCTATGCTTCAATCTAGATTGGCACAAGCAGAAGACTCAACCCAGAATGGATAAGGCAGATAATATCTGCGTTATCCATTCTGGTTTGAGTCTTGTCAGACATGAGGCTGGATATATTATATTCAGCCTCATGTCTGACTCCATGAACACCGACAATGCAGGCAATGCACTTAACGCTGCTAATAGGACTTCGACACATGGGCGTTTCGTACGGAAGGAGACCGTGGATATGTCGCCAATCTGCGGCGTATCTTGGACACCTTGCCGGAACGCGTCGAGGAGCCGGCGGTGGGGTATCTGGCTTGGGACAAGCCTATTCTTCCTCTCCATTTTGAGGAGTATGTCGAACGGGAAAGTAACCCGGGTTATTACGACAAGCTCAAGTTTGAGCGTCGGATGCGGAACGCTCTCGGGATCTTTGTAGCCTATGAATGGATCGAGGCTACGACCTTTAAGCCACACTCTCAGTATGAGCGATACCCACAAATCCAGCACTGGTTCTCCCAGTACGAGGTTCCTGCGGACTTCCTCGCCGAGATTCCACCTTGTTTGGTGTATTTCGGCTTGAGCCTCAACGACTCGTCGCGGTCGCCTCGCTGGATGATTTTCCTTAGCGAGTGGATCGCAATAGTTGCGAAACGGTTCATATGGTCGTCCTTGGACGGGCGACTATATGTGTTACCGACCATGATAATCAAATGGCTACACAAGTTAAACTTGGATGAGGTTTTAGGCGGACCTTGGGTGTCCTCTCCGCTGACGACGCTGTTGGGGGTCCACGACTTGGTGGATTGGCCGCGCGTGCCGTACGGTCAGGGGCATCACTATGACCGTACGGATCGGGCAAATGTTTCGCCAGAGAGGCGTGAGGATGCGGGAGGGCCGGGATCCGGCAATTGGATTAGATTTGACCCAACCACGTTTACCAGTCTGCAACCAGAGCTCACGAAAGAGCGTACAGAACCCGTGGTGTTGGCGACAGGGGCGTTGCCTGTGAGTGACGCTGGTGGTGACCCTGCAGAGGGCCGGGGGGCGACGGAACTGGCAGGATTTACTCACCCCGAGTCCGCGACACCGGGAGGTGTGGTGTCGGCACGGCGGAGGTTATTTGCCGATTTGGGCGTCTCAGAGGACGAATTACTACAGCTAGTAGACAACGCCGACTTTGTGGCGGGGTTGAAACGCTTGAGGACAGCGGCGTGGCCGGCTACGTCTGAGCCGTTGACGAATACCCCTATGGTGTTGGGGGACTCGGCGGCGGTCGCGGCAGAGGGGGACTCCGATGTGGACTCTGTTCCCTCTGACGCTCCGGTCGCGCCGGTAGCTGGGGTGGAAAATGACCGTGCCGATTATGAGGAATCGAATTAAATCACGGGTGTGCATCCTCGTACAGGAGCACCCCGAGACGACGCGTAAGGCGCCTGTTGACCAATGGAAGAAGTGGTACGGTAGACAGTAAACGAGTCCTCTTCTTCATATCGATCGCCTTACACCGGCGACTTTGGTTGAGCGGGGCCGCGCGCGGGGGTCACTTGCGAGGAGCGGTAAGGTACTTTCCTGGTGATGACCTCCGGTGACGGCGGGGTCGCGGGTCCAACCCGGGTTAGCGACCGCGGCATTCGCGGCGAAGCGAGAACACGGGTATGACAGGTCATGGCCGAGGGCGACACGGAGCGGCACCCGGTGGCTGCTGGCCGGAGGTGGCCGAGGTCGTGGCTGTAAGTAGATAGGGGCTAACGAAGGCCGCAAAGGGGCCCTCTCCTCGTGTCAGTCGATTGACCCGGGCGCCTTCTGTCGCACGCGCGCTCCGCGTAGAGCTTTGGCGGGTGGCCAAGCCCCTTCGCGAGTAACGCACTTGGGGGGCGTTGACAGGGGGACGAGGTAGGGCGCAGTCGAGTGACCAGAGACCCTTTTCTCGAATTAATCGCCTCACTTAGGCGTTGGGTGAGAGCGCCGCACGGCGCGCTGTGGTCCCTTGGGCGGCGCCGCGCGACGGTACTGCCGCCGTCGGTCGTGACGGACGGGGCCGACCAGAAGGTCACCCCGGCGACGGCGTGTCGCTGTCGGGGCTTCCCAAGGCTATGGACAGGGCCGGGGACCAAGGTCTTCTAGTTCTCCCGGTTCCCTACTTGAATCACGACCCGCTTCTGGCGTACACCCTCTCCGGTTGGAGCTGCGAACGGGAGGGGGATCGGCGCGCGAGAAAGCGGTGGATAGCTCACGGGGTCGTACAACCTTGTGCTGCGAGAACGGGACGTTGTGCTGACCGACGGGGGTTTTCTGACACGGTGGGGGTGTTACCCCCAGCACAGGAGAGGCTCATCGCGTACTCCCGCGCGGTACGGGTACTCCGATTAGGGGAGGAACCAGCGAGTAGCCGGGGGATTCTCTCACGCCTTCTACAGTCGGCGGGGTCCTCCCCTTTGGCCAGAGGCGATAGTCGCGCCCCTTGGACGGTAGTGGTCAGCGAGTGGTGCCTTGTCATGCGAGAGGAGGCTGAAAAGAGCGTTCCCTTCGGGAAGAACGGTCCCGGATCGACTCGGGAGGCCAAACAGCGTCCGTTTGCGGGGTCGGGTCAGCTAGACAGCGGAGGGAGGTATCCCTCGGACAGGTCCGAGGGAGTAGGCGACCGGACAGGGGGCCGTACGACAGTTCGCCGGGTGACGGGCGTTAGTTGGATGCGGCTTTACCGCCGACGACACTTCGGGTGTTTTGTCTATCGAGGGTCGTAGATGCCGTCACGGGGGTCGCAGGCAGGGGACCGCCGCAGGTTTCTCCGAAGAGGTGGAGAGGACGTTAGTTGTCGACCCCCACACTGTCCGGGTTCGACCACAGCTGAAGTGTTGGTACGGGGATGCGCTTGCGTTTGCAGTACCGTGCGACCGTGTTGTAATCGATGAAATTAGCGGGTTCCCAGGTAGCGTCGTCTGCTGAGTATCCGTACCACCGCACGCGGAATAACGGCATCCCCTCTGTCCCCGATTTGTGGCCAGTTAGGGCCTCGACCACATAGGTCTTGGAGTCCTCCATCGTCAAAGGGGGTCGGTCCGTCGCCTTCGAGGGCGTGTTTGACGCGTGTCGAGATGAAGCATCAACCGCGAGTGCCGGGGGCGGAGGACGTCTCGGAGAAATGAGGAGAGGTTGACCGAAGGTACACATAGACGCTAATTTCGTGACGTGTCCTCCGGCGATCTCCTCTGTACCCGGCGGCGTCTCATTTGGGCAGCAAGGGGAGTCCCTGATCCCCGCCCGTGTGGCGGGCTTGGTTGGGGAGATTTTCTTTTGATTTTTCTCCGGGTCCCGTCTCCACGTGTCAAGTGGCTTGTCGGTGAAGGTACGCGTTCGTCCGTTCGACGACGTATCGCGGCTTGGGGCGTCGGTCGCTCGCCGAGGACGGGTGGCGGTAAGTCTCGTCTCCATGGTCCGCGAGTCTCGGCGACGCGGCGGCTCTAACTCGAACGGTAGTCGTGGCGGGGGGTGTCCCTCTTTAGACACGGGTTCTTCGTGTACAGTGGCGGATCTCCTATTCAATTGGGAAATGATCCGTGCGTGCGCACCGCCTCGGAGAGCGTCCATTAGTCCCGATACCGGGGGGCCCCTTTGGCCCGGGTGTTATATTTCGACCTCGTCGGTCGCAGTATTTCCGCGCCACGCGTCGCGTTTTCAATCTCGATTTTATCGCGAGTAGTGTCTTGGTCCTCAGGATCTGTTGACTTTGCGGGAGCTATATCCGGGTTACCTGGGTCGAGGTCGGCTCTCAGCGGCCGGGGGGTTACCCCGGCGGGGAGGAAGGTAGAAGCGTCGCCGTCGGCCGGCGTGGGTGACGAGTGTTCGGCGTCGGCGGGTATGGTTCGTAGAGGGGGAGCCTTCACAATGGGGGTCTCTGGAGACTCTATCTTTCAGGCCTGTAGTCCGGACAATGGTCACTGTATGCTCGTTGAGCGCCACCACCGCGAACAGGCCTTCCGTCCGTGGGGCTAACTTGTTATTGACCCGGTCCTTATCCGTTTTCCCATCCACTCGCAGGGATGTCTCTCGCTCGATGAGGACTTGATCACCAACCGAATATTGTGGTGTCGGCGTCCGTAATCTCCTATCGAAATCGCGTTTATATCGGTCCTGACCAGCGAGTAGCGTGTCACGGGCTGTTGACATTAGCCCGCGTAGCCACGTTAAGAAACGGAGCTTATACTGCGTCCGCGAGACATCCTGTTCCAGTGTAGGGGTTTGTTGGATGGACAGCGGCGACGGTGTCCGGGATAACTCAAGATCAAACGGCTTCATGTCGATCATGCGATTCACGGTACAATTGTAACCGTAGGTTAGCGCGTCCGTGAACTGGTCCCAATCGCGTTAGTTGTCGGCTAAGTAGTGCCGTAGGGAGGACACCAGGGTGCGGTTGAACCTCTCCACTTCTTCATTAACTTGTGGGTGATAAGCTGTGGTGAACACGCTTTCAACGCGAAGGATTTTGCACACGGCAAGGAAGAACCTTGACGTGAATTGACTCCCATTGTCGGAGAGTAGCTTCACTGGGGCTCCGTATACGAAGACCCAGTGTGTGACGAACGCCTGAGCAACGGTCTCGGCGGTAATTTTCTTAAGCGGCACAGTTCGGGTCAGCTTTGAGTAACGATCAGATATTACCAAGAGGTATCGATTGCCTCTTGGTGTTCTGGGGAGTTCGCCTAGGATGTCAATAGCGATAAACTCCAAGGGTCCCATCGCAGGGAACGTTTTCAACTTCGCGTTGTGCTTACGCAATTTAATGCGAGCTTTCGCACAGTCGGAGCACCTTCTGACTGTGGCGTATGCGTCGACGGACATATTCGGCCAGTAGTACCGTTGTTTCAATGTGTAGAACAGACGCCTGCCTCCGGGATGTCCCGAGGCGGCGGGGTAATGCGCCATATACAACACTCGATCGCGCAGAGTGGTTGGTACGACGATTTGCTCAACACCGTCAAGGTGCGCTTTCCGACAAAGTACCCCTTCCTTGTTCATGAAAAACTTGGATGGGCGAATTTGGGCCACACCCTCCCCCTTCTTGAGATGGGAAGCGATCTCCTTACAGAACGGGTCGGAGCCTTGAGCGAGTACAATCTCGTCGTGTGTAATTTCGGCCTTGGAAGCCGGGGGGGCGAGGGCGAAGCATCCGTCGTGAATGTCGTCGTCCCACTTCTCGGATTCCACTTCCGGGTTGTCTTCGTGAAACTCCAAAACGGAGAAGCATGGTATTTCTACGTCGATGGGGACGGTTGTGCCCCCTGTAGACGGTATTCGACTGAGGGCGTCGGCGAGACAATTCTTGATGCCCTTCACGTACGTGACGTCGAAGTCAAACTCGGCTAGGCGCAAGCACCACCGTACTACACGCCCGCTTGCGTCGGCGAGATTCATTAACCAGCGAAAGGAATGATGGTCGGTGTTAACCGTGAATCGCTCGCGTTCCAAGTAAGGACGCAGCGTCTGAATGGCCCATACAATGGCCAAACATTCTTTCTCCGTTGTGGAGTAATTCCTTTCCGCCGACGAGAGAGTTCGCGACCAGAACCCGACAGGGTATCTGTTACCATCCTCGTGTTGCTGTAATAACGTGCAACCGAGTTGGGCGTCGGATGCATCCGTGTCGAGGGAATACGGTAGCCCCAGCCGCGGTAGTCGCAATACCGGTGGGGAAATCAGGCAAGTCTTCAGAGCTTCGAAGGCAGACCTGCGGTCTTCGTCCAGTTCGGGGAGCCGATCGGGCTCCCCCTTCTTGAGCATGGACGTCAACGACGCCGCAATCTTGGCGAAGTGGTCGACGAAACGTCGGTACACGTTACACATACCCAGAAACGAGCGAAGCTGAGTCTGGATTCGTGGCGGCTTGGCCCCGGCTAGAGCCGAGACATTCTTCGGGTGGACATGAAGTTCCCCGGGTCGAATGATGTGGCCCAGGTACTCCACGGAGTCCTGAAAGAATTTACACCTGTTCAATTTCAGTGATGACCCCTCTTGTTGTAACGCAGAGAGAATAATCTTGACATCCTTAAGGTGCGTTTCATAATCCTTCGAGAATATGATAATGTCATCCAAGTAGATGAGGCAGCTCTTCCATCGGTATCCGGAGAGGAGAATGTCCAACATCCGTTGGAACGTGGCGGGCGCGTTCATTGGCCCGAACGGCATTCGGTTAAATTGATAAGTACCGGCATGACACGTGAACGTGGTTTTCGGACGGTCTTCTTCCGCAACGGGGATTTGCCAATAACCCGAGTTACAATCTAGAGTTGTGAACTCGGTTGCTTCGCCGAGCGAGTCCAGACACTCGTCCATGCGAGGAATGGGGTAAGTGTCCCGTACTGTCATCGCGTTCAAACGTCTGTAATCGGCGCAGAAACGGAGGGATCCATCCGGTTTGGGGATGAGAACCACCGGGGACGCCCACTCTGATTGTGATCGGGAGATGACCCCGCTTGAGATCATCCCATCCACGGCGTCTTGTTCGGCTTGTCGAGACCGTGGTCCAGCCAGATATGGCTGACATCGAAACGGCTTCGAGCCGGGGTTGAATTCGATCCGGTGCTGCGTAGCCCGGACTTCCCCGAGATCGCCACTCCACATACGGGAGTACGGCGTAAGCATGTCATGTACTCGCGTGCGGACATGCGACGGCAGATGTTGGAGGGAGCCAGCGTCAACCTCTTGGGGTTCTTCCTTCGACGAAGCCGGGGGGAGCTTCTCCCCCTTCTCAGATTGGGGCTTGTCCCCTTCTGTAAATTCCGCCGCTAGGAGGGCTTCGAGAGGCATCGCGGTGCGTACCATGGCACGCGGATGAGGGGTAACGTATCCCAGCACCTGGTTCTTCGAGAGGCGCTTGGGGGCCGAGGCGAAGTTGGCTACCAAGACCTTGAGCTCTCGAGGTGCGGTGATGTGCGCGACCCCATTCGACAGGGAGACGCGGTGTTTCGCATATAGCTGCGGGTTGGGTTCCCATACGGAAAGACCCGTACGACCGTTGGTCACATGCACCCAGACTTGCGTCCCGGGTTGTATGATAACCGGACGAGAAACCTTGAGTTTGGTGGAAACTCGACCCGGGTCGTTTTCATACTCCTGCTCCGAGGGAAGCGGAGGTGCTTCGGCTCGACGAGTTGCCGGTTTTCTCACGATGGGGACTTTCGTCCCATCATCGAGCTCGACCACCTTCCGACGTGGATAGCTGGCCTCGACAAACTTGTCGTTAAAGTCACAGCCCAGGATGACGGGGGCTACCAGGCACTCGCACACGATGAACTTGCATTTCATGGTGCGAGTTGCTAGTAGAACCACGAGGGTGATGGACCCGCTTGTTCGTAACGGCCGCCCCTTCGCGTCGTCGATATTCGGGACTTCCCTCGGTTCGATTATGCTCTCCCATCCTTTGGGCAGGGTGTCGGCGCGGACAAAATTGGAGCCGGCACCCGTGTCCAGGATGGTGAGTTGACGCGCCATGATGGAGGTGGTGAGCCCAAGGTCTGCGTAGACCTTGTAATTACGTCGAGACAGTGCATAAACTGGCTCGACGGCCTTGTCATCGGGGAGTGCCTCCCGTTGTTAAGACGCCACGGTCGGCGAAGCGTCCCCATGCCCGTCGGATCGGGGTTGAAGGGACTCGCTTGGCAAGCGTGTCTCCGTCCCAAGACGCGGATCGCCGACTTCGGGGGCGGGGGTGACGCGGTATCCCGCGAGGGAATGTCAGCGATTTTCAGCTGTGGGTCTCCTAGTTTTTCGGAGGTGCGGTCTGGCCGTACGAAGGGCTTGACTTCTCCGAAGCGGAGGGAGACTTCGACGGCAAGACGGGTGCGATCAGCCGATTCGCCTCGAAACTGAGGAGGGCTACAGCGCGCAAGTACGCGTCTGCCGGAACACGGGCCTTCTGTGCCGTCGTGAGCTTCTCAAAATTATAAGGGACGAGCGACACACGCGCACCTTCATGCTACAGTCGGGGTTAATATGATCCCGGACTTTGTAGCAGGTGTAGCAGATGGTTTGCGGGGTAGGTGTCTTCATGTCCCGGGGTCCTTCTCGACCGGCAAAACCGGGAGACTTCCCGCGCGGTCTCGGAAGCCGAGGCGAGTACTTGTAGGCCGGCCGCCGCTCTCCGTAGAACAACGAATCCTTGTCGTTGAATGAGGATCCCTCGGTGGGAAATGACGGTGACTCAGCCGCAGCGGTGAACGGCTCGTCATTCGCGAGGAAATTCTCCGCGTCCAGGCCGGTATGATAGCTCGGGGTCAGACCCGCGGTTGTCGATGAGGGCATACTGTCTGCCATCGCCAACACTTGCTTGGCGGCGGGTCTCGCGAAGTCAACGCGTCTTCTCGCCCCAGCCGTCTGCGCGCGGTAGGCCGCCCCTTGAGCGCGGGCTTCGGCCACCGTGTCTTCGAATGAGGATCGGGGCCGATTCTCCCTTGCTTGGAGCACCAACGGCTTGATCGCCGGAAGGAGGCCCTCTATGAACAAGGTAGTGCGTTCATAGGGGGAATGGATGTCCCCAAACCGCGCGAGGGCGGTTAACATACGAGTCGCATACTCGGTCTCAACTTCGCCGGGTTTTTGGCGTAAATCCCGGATTACAGAGAGCGCTTGCTAGATCTGAATATTCGTAGCATACGTACGAAGCAACCAGTTCACTTCTGCTGGCCACGACGCAATCCCTTGATTGCGTCGGAAATATCCTCGATGGGATTCATACGCCTCCTTCGCCGGCGGGTTGAGGAGATGCGGCAAGGCCATGAGAGCCATTGCCTCCGACATTTCGGCGTTGTCGAAATTCTCCTTACATCTAGTCAAAAAGCTGATGACTTTGATCGGGTCGGACCCGTTAAACTTGTACTCTCCCATTACGACGAGGAGATATTGCACGCGCTCACGCGTCGTGGCGTACACCTTTGCATCGACGGTGGGGTCGGTATTCACGAGACGGTAAGCTCGATAATGACACGCGCCTCGGAAGCGCTGGTTGGTCGGTTTCCACACCGTGACACCCTTCGCCTTAGGGCCGAAGGTCGGTTGTGGTACCGTGAATGCCTCGGCTTCGGAGTCCGAATCGGAGTCGGATTCTGAAGCTGAGGGCGGGGATCTCCCCGAGTAACCAGAGAAATCCTCCGGTCCAGGTCGGCTTCCGTGGCCGGGCTTGTGTCGGTGGCCTTCGGTCTTGACCTTCTTGTCGCGGGACGATCTTGGCGACGGGCCTCGGGCGGCCGCTAGGTCCGGGATAGGATCCCGTTGTCCCTCCATCGTCAGGGGATCGGGGAGCGGAATCCCGGCGGCCGTGAGAGCCGATTTGGTGACGTCGGCGAACAGTAGATTTTCGTCCAACGGTTGTAACGCATGTAACTGCGGGTTAGATCTTGGCTTCGACGCGGTCGACTCGTCTTGTCTAGCGGGGACGGGTCGTATTTGCGCCGATTCAAGGGCGAGGTTACGCCGACGGCGGTCGTTGACTTCCTGCGTCAGGCGATCTACTTCCTCCCGTAGAGGAAGGAGCGTCTTGTCGACGGTGGACCCGATGTCCTTCTGCCACGCTCGCGTGAGAACGCCTTCTAGTGCGGCGAGGCAACCACGTCCCTGTTGGGACTGTACCTCCTCCTGAGCGGCGATCTTACCAGCAACAAGGCTGTCCAATATCTCGCGTATCTTGGCGGTGTGCGAGTTGAGTTTCTCCACGATTAAGTTGAGAGAGAACCTCTCGGCTTCACGGAGGCCTTCGCGGCGGTTCCGCGTGATCCACGCCGCGACGGGCGCTGGGACGTCTCTCGGGCGGGTGTCGTGGGACGACTCGGAGCCGGTCACCATGGCGAATACCCTTAACGGTCGGTGCGTGAGGGAAAGGCGCAGGGAGGAGAGATAGAAAGGGAAAGTAGGTCAGGGAAGAAAGAGGACACTCGGATGCACGAGAGTATCGACTGTTTCTAGGTCGGGAGACCAAAATGTCGTGGACTACAGCCACGTGTGGCGGCTGTAGGCAGAGCGACGCGCGTTCGTACGCGTAAGGGAATTCGGGAGACCACCCCGTGGATGACCGGAACCGGGATCCGGGCGCGGACTGCGCGGTAGAAAGGTAGAACTAGAGTCAGCAATAAAGCGGAAGAATTAAAGGGAAAAACAGGACTAACAGAGCGGACAGCACAGTAGTTAACGTAGCGCTCGCGCGGTTGGGTCGACGCGCGCGGGGAAGGCAGTTGGGATTCCAGGGGTGTAGATGGCTCGGTCGGTATGGGCGAGCCAGTACCGAGTCGAGGCTACAACCTGGAATCCAGAAACCAAGATAAAAGACCCGAGGCTTCGTGCCTCTTTACTTTGATTACCGGGTTGACTATATAGTCCCCCATCGCCGTAATGGCGAAGCTAAATTATACTGTAAATTAGAATAACTAGGAAATAACGGGTGTAGCCCCGAGGGGACCAAGTTCAGCCCCCATAGGCCCTATGGGTTGCGGAGGGATTACACGTGTCCACGGGGAGGTCCGGTAGAGCGGCAGGGGAGTCCACGTGTACCCGTGGTACACGCGGTGGCGGCGAACGCGATTTTGGCGAGATTGGGACAGCTGTCCCGGTACCGAGTACAGTGCACTACACCTCTGGGGTGAATAACCTCAATCAGGCTAGAACAACGTATCCCTTTCCAAATGGAAGTACACAGCGACAGTACAGGCTTTCATTCTGGACTTCTTGTTTAAATGACGTAAGCATTTTTTCTAAACGAGAATTTTAAAAATGTGAGTTTGCCGCGCCACCTTCTGTAATGTTCTCAATATACTTACAGCTTCCAAGAGACCTACTCTCAACATCTTCAGGGTCTAAACTGCAGTATTGTTGGGGAACACCACTCTCATTAAAGCACCAGCAAATAATTCTGTATTGACTTCACTACTAATATACCAAAGCTTGTAAAGAGTATCGGGAGCTATCAAACTCGTCTGTGACTCATTACGAGAATACGTGCGAAGTAATTCACTTTCAAGTCAAGATAAAAACTGGTTACAGCTTTCTCCAGGCATTAAAGGTGCCTTTGAAGTGACTATAGTGCTGCAAAATATTTGTGGCTTTATCGTGGAAACCGAAGGGTTTAACCTGCTGTATCTGTTCCATAATCGAGAAGCAATTAAACATGTAAGTAAGAACACTTGAATCTTTGCCCGATTTTGGTTGTTGCCATGAACCCTGTAGTAACATTAGACGTCTTGTTTGCCTCTGAAGGGCACTTCAACCACTTCAACCTCATGAACTCTTCGAGGTTGCTAAAATGGCTTTTCGTCAGGCGGCATGCTTTGGGATTCGGATCGACACCCGAAGCCACCACATTCAAACTATTCTGCAACGCCCGTTCTCGGTAAAGGGCATCTTGTTTGATTTCCAAAGTTCAGTATGAAATCTGATACATTCATACCGGTTTAGCGGGTTCCAAACTGTGATGTGGGCTTTACTGCACATCTGTACTCGTAAATCAGTACAGTTGCAAGACGTTTTTCTTTTCCTGAAGACACCTCCATTCCTAAGCGTGTTACCACAAAACGAAACTTTAAGACAGTGTGGCTCAGACGTGAGGTCGCTAGGTATATCACCAAAGGCAAGGGTATCTCCTTCCCCCACATAACCGTTCATAATATCTCACACCAGCATGGCATCCGAGTAATACTTGTAACAATTGCCTAAATATTGGTTATATCTTTGAAACCCATCCAGGGCTAGAAATTACCCCTCTAATAGCGGTTTGCGGATGAATAATTCCAATTCAGCGACTGCTCAACGACTGCTCTGGGCGGCCTAATTCTACATGCATTTCAAAAAATCAGAGTTCTTCATATTTACCAATCACAGTGCGATTTTCCTGCCCGCGCGAGGGTCGAAAGACCTTGAAAATTCAAGAGGGGATCCGTTATAAAACCAGTACCGAGCACATTCAACGCAGTTTTGCGAAACGCATCAAACCCCCTGACACCGCCGTTTCAGTTCTCCGCAGCACGTAACTTCCATCTCCTTCGATACCCCTTGTTCCCGCTACACTACCCTGACATGCTACGGGGATATCATCTAAACGCCAGCCCAGAAATCGTATTGCCCTCAACCCCAATAACTCTCTGTAAAACAGGTATCATTACCCTTGTCGTCGTCGGGCGTGCATTGCACAATCAGAGCGCAAAGACTCTCTCGGCCGTTGTGTTTGGAGCACAAAACGCCATCTTCGCTCTCAATTGAGACATAATGTGTGTACTGTACCTGTAGATGCTGCACAGCAGCCTTCGTTGCAACTCTCAACACCCGCTCAGGCGGTGCGCAACCTCCCCTACCCCAACAGACCGACAGTAAAGACCAAACCCCCCGCCCAACGATCGACCAACCCAACTCCCCTCGGAACCTCGTCTTTCACTCGCCACCAAACCATTGCTGCACCAACTCACCGTACACCCCAATCGTCCCGCCCCCAGACAGCCGAAGAGCGCGATTATACAACTACGGAGAAGGAATGTCTAGCCATCGTTTGGGCTGTCCTCCTTTCGCGGCCTTATATGGAGAGGCAAAATTTTACCATTCGGATGGATCGCTACTAGCTTAGGTGGGTTCTGCACCTCGCCGATGCCATGGAGCGACTCGCCCGCTGGCGCCTTCGGTTATTGGAATACGACTTTGTCGTCGAACACTGTGCAGGGGTGAAACATAAAACGGCTGACGCTGTCTCGCGGCTTGAGACGACCACGTTAGATACCTCCACCCTGAGGGACAAAACAACTTGTTACCGGGCCCACGAAGACCACTAGGGAGTTACACTGTCCGCTGGGAACGAACGACCTCCTTATCAAGGCAATGCGGACGTCGTGACCTTGGCGCATACGAATGCTTAGATATTACCCGTGACGCAGGACGACCAAATCAGGGAGCAGAGGACAGATCCGTACTGCAAGGCCATGATGGAAGAGGTCCGTAAATCGGGAACACAGTTCGAAGTAAACTGCTATGGCCTACTATGCCGGAACGCACCCATAGATGGAGGCATACGGATCGTGGTCCCGGCGTCCAAGAGGGCGAGAATCTCCTTCCCGAGCCATTATCCGAGGAAACAGGGACATCCCGGCACGAGCCAGATATACGAGACAATGAGGTGCCTGTACTACTGCCCTCAGATGGCCTCTGAAACCCAACAGAAGTTCGCCGACTGCCGGTCGCGCGGCCGCGTGAGGTGAGCGCAACACCGTCAGCAGAAGCCTTTGGAATTCTTCGTCATGGACCTGTATAGCCCCTTGTCAAAAGCCCCACACGGGAACCGTCACATATTGGTCATCACGGACCGCTTTACGAATCTGTGCCGTGCTATACACCTCCGGACCACTCAAGCTCCCCAAGTTGCACAAGCATTGGTTGATGCGTGGGTATACTTGTATGGCCAATTCTTCGAAGCTATGTGTGGCCGTTTAGGGATCTCACGATGGCCTATCACCGGCGAACCAACGGTCAGGCCGAGAGATTCAATCAGACGCTGGCAACCCGAGTAAGGCATTACGTCTTCGAGCACCAACGGGACTGGGACGACTACGTACACCCCTAATGTACGCTTACAACATGCTGGTCCATAAGTAGACGGGCACAACCCCCCTCGATCTCATTCTGACGACGCACCCACCAGGGAGAAATCTCTGGTGGGTTCGGTCCAAGCCCCTTCTAGGCCATACCATCCCCGAATTGGAGTGAACCGACACAGGCGGAAATGAAGCGAATCACTATACAACGGGTGTGAAAGGTCCTCTTCCGCGCGGGTACCAAGTTGGCACACCCCAAAGTACAGTTGTAGTTCAATTGTAGTGCTATACAGGGCTCTACATGGGGGTGAACGGAAAGGAATTTTATAAGGTATGAAAAATAGTCCGGGTTGGGGGACACACGTGTGAATAATTGCACAGTTTTAATTTTTAATTATTTTATTTTGTTAACTAGTTACCATTAACTTGGCCGACATTAGATTAGATTTAGGATGTAGCGCCGCGAGCTACTGTAGTAGTTCCGGCGGGGCGATATGTACCCAATCCTCTTGACCACCAAGTCAGTAAAGGTAACCGAGTTGCCGAAAGTTGTATTTCGTCTTCGTCGAAGACCGCCTCCGTCTAGCGAAGCGCTTCTCTTCTACATCGCTAAAGTTTTCCTTTTACACTCGGGGTTCCCTTTCCTTTTCCGTTTTCCTTTATTTCTCTATCCTTTCCTATCTCTAATTCAATCTATTTCCGTTATCTTGTGTTGGTACCATCGGTATTGGGTGCGACCGAACCGGTGTTGGTGTCCTTGCCATCGGGCGATACGTTGGTGTAGCGCTGCTACTTCGTTCTCATTCCGACGGAGACTGTTGCGACGACGTCTGTGGTACCGCCAACCTTCCGGTATAGATCGGGACACATACCCGGGCTCGTCGACCGAGTCTCTCCTGGGAGACCAGTCCCGTCGAGGGACAACGCAGTGTAAACTGCAACAGCGTATACCGGGGACGCTGTGGTAGAGGAGGTGGAGATAGAAAGAGGAATTGAAATAGGAATAGCCGTAAGGATAGCGAACCGATAGAAACAATAAAGGAATTAGGAAACGCGAACGAGGTCGGCAGCATACACCCAAGATCGGGCGGAAGCAAACTAAGGAGGACAACCTGGCGAGGGTGCGTACCAGAGGCTAGTCGTGGTAGCTCCAGAGGTCCAAGGCGGCCGGGTAATGCTTGGTTTAGAAAAGGGGGAACAGTGCCGACCGGGGAGGTAAAGTACCGTCGGCGACACTGTACTGCCATTACAGTATGACTACTGTAGGGAAGGCTTACAGTCGTGCTCTAAGACTGGATCATAAGCTAAATTGGATCTGGAGTCAGATCCCCAACGGCCCACCTATACACGTGTGACACCCTAAAGCGGATCCGATCCACTGTATTACAACGTCTACCTCGAAGGGCTTATCGTGTGTATAAGTCAGCGTTGGTACAATCGGTATTGGTTGCGGCCGAGCCGGTGTAGGTGTTTCGAGCCATCGGGCGGCACGTTGGTGTAGCGCTGCCACTTTGATATAATTCCGTCGGGCTGCGTTGCGACGCCCCCGTCGAAAACCTTGTCGCGATTCAAGTCGTCGAAGACGCTCAACGAGCATTGGCCCTAAACCCAGTGGAACCGGGGTTTCCTACGTACATGCCCTACCCCACACTCTTCGAGCAACTATCTTCGCAAGTGTCTACCACGATGATCCCGGGCCGGGCGTTTTTCTCTCTGCCCCCCTTTTTGGGATCTGAGTCACCACGAATCGCAAGCTCGTTTAAAGGCAGAAGGGAGAGTCGGATGCCCCGTAGCGCTGTGCCGTTGGCAGTTGTTGCTTTTGTTGTTTTTTTGGACCATCGAACCTCGGTCTCTGCCTGACAGGCCCATTGCACTGCAATAGTACAAGAAGAACTTCGATAAATCCGGACGAACACTACCCTCCGTCGAGGTTGGACAGAAGGTCTTCCTCCACAGACCCCCGGGGTTTTCGCGACTCCACTTCAGAATGAGGACGGTCACAGGAAACTCCTTCCTAGAACGACGGCCCCCTATACAGACATCAAGGCGGCGCCGGACGGAGAAAATGTCATTATCGAACGCGACAGCCTCTCGGATACCGTATCCAACAACCGGGTGAAGAGAGCGCCACAACCTCTCGTTCAGACGGCCCCTCATGCGCAAGGTCAACACCCACGGCGACATCGCCCCCAATCCAAGCCCATCCACCCGAACAGATTCCCACATCGCGGACCACTACGGCCGTCTCCATCGACTTATACAGCGAGGTACCGGTCCACCAGGACTCCGCTGAACTGGAAGCTGATATGGAGCACGCCATAGACCGCATAGTCGCCCATGGCGAATCAGACGACGGCCGCCCACTACTTGGCGTCAGATGGTAGGGGGACAGTCCCGAAGAGGACACCTGGGAACGGGCGGAGAACCTCCCTGGAATCTTCATCCACCGATACCACGCTCGACACTGACTTCGACGACGTCCCCCACAGCGGCGACGGCCAATTGTGTCATTCCACCGCCTTCGTTCGCAGGCAAAACGGAGCTCGCAGAAGCCACCAGATCCGGGAAAGGAACACTCTGGTCATCATAAGAAACGGGTACTCTTTCATCGGGAGGTACTCGCCTTAGTATAGGGACGGTACGGCGGAAATAGTCTCGCGGCTATTCAGAGAAAAATGGGAACGGCGTCCGAAGCGACCTGGGACGAAAGCACTACTGAATGCATCCTTTCCCGCGAGGGTAATAATCTGAGACCTCCAATATAGGCCATGAAGGAAGACGAGACTCGGGAAGGACGACCAGAGTGGAATATTGCTTCGAGTCGTCGTGCCCACCAGGGTGGCGCGCCATAGAACCAATCTGTCTCATAGTCGTATCAAAGGAACCCAGGGCCCTCCGTCCAATCCGTTTCGGCTGCGTACTGCAAGAGCGTCTCCGTCACTTGAGGGTCGAACGCCGTTCCACCGAAAATATTCTGTACGCCAAGCTTGCGGACGTACGTAACAAGCCCAATAGGCAGGGGCATGAGTCGATGCCCCGGGAGAGGCAATACCACGATCTTGGAAAGGACGCCAGTCACAATTCTTCACGTTCATATGAATCCCGTGGCGGGCTGTGTAAAGGAAAGCCATGAGCGACGACACGGCCCACTCGACGGCGACGATTTGCCTATGCCACGCCCAGAAGCGACTCCCCTGAAGGTCCAAACTCCCGTAATACGCCAGGACGGCTGGCGTGGGCACGCACGGCGACGGAGGTACGTCTCAATAGAAGGGTTGAGGGGGAACGCGAATGTAGTGGTTCGGTCGGAGTCGGGAAGGCATGTCGAATAATTGCAGGTTATGCCACCCGTAGAAGAGCCACTGTGTATTCCGAACCCGGGACTCGCCGGAGCAGTTGTCTCTCAACCAGCGTCGGTCACGGGGCCAATACAACAGGTCATATGGAGGCTCAAGGGCAAGAAGCCCTACCACGCTCTGTACCGTAGGGAGAAAACTTCCGTCCGGGGCGACGTCCTCAGGTCGCGGGAGGTCTTGCAGATGGGAAAGGATTGACTGCAGACAGGATCTGATACTCCCGTTCGGGCCAGTAACGAATATGGCCTAGGTCGGCTCGTCCATGCGTACGATTCGGGTCGTTCGGTGTCAGCGGCAGATGGCGCCAACGAGCTGTCCACGCCGCCTCTCGGCTCCGACGGTACCCGTTCGGGAGGCTGATGCCTGCTTGCCAGACTGGGTGGAAGCCAAGGGCGTCGAAGTACAAGTGGGACCAACCGACGTACTGTTCGACTGGATACGGAACGGAAAAGAAAAAAGAGCAGTCTCGGCAGGGGTGCGGTGTTGACGATAGATCGTACTCCTTAGCGGCCTTGACCCGGCATGTCGCTGACCCAGGCGCGATAGGGGACATAGCTGAGGGCGCTAGTGGAGCGCGAGAGCGTTCCGAGACGAAAGACGTGGGGTCTAGAGGTGGACTTGCGGACCGCAAAGCGGGCGGCGCGTCCAATTTTATAGCCACCATTCGCGGAATCCGTCCAGAAGGCGGAGGGGCGCCCCAGCGCGTTTCGACCTGATTAACATCCGTGGTGGCACTGTGGGCAACCGTTGGCATAAAACGTGTCGCTCGGAAGCCCACGCCCCTTCGGCAGCAGGCATGCCTCCAAATCATCACGTGGACGAGCACAGTCCATTATTTGGATAGCGTCGCACGGGGCGAGGGAAGCGACACCACCACAGAACGAGCGTATGTGACAAGGACCCCTTGGTCACCTTCATGTCACGTCGGAGCGTTCGGCCCCCTTCAGGGACGGAAACCGGACCAAGGCTGGAGAAAGGGAACGGAGGGGCTGGGGAGGTCATAACGCTTTATGGCCGACTTCGGAGCGGTACCGCAAGAGCGAATACCACCGTGATGGCACATTGCACTCAGGCGCCACCTTGGAGCTCGCTGACGCGGCGCGGAAGGGACACGGTCCGGAGGTTGGAGGCGACGCTCGAGACGGGTGGGAGGCAAATTCAGAAGGGAGTTACGCCGCCGTTGTGGACCTCCGCCGGGAGAACAGACGCCGAATTGGAACCCAAAGGGATTTCACGCCGGCGCTACTCCGGCTAGCCCCTCTCCAGCCTCGTGGCGCCCGTGGTGTCCGCAAAACAGCCGCTTGGGAAGTATGAACGGATGCGGGTCAATAGTGGTACGACCGCCCCGAGGACGTGGCACACTCGAAGAAGATAGTTGTTTGGGAGAACGGATGCGGCCGGTGTCGGTAGGAACTAGACGACCCGAAGGGAGATTCTTCACAAGTGACAGAGCGATACTGTAGGACCAGGGAATAACTCGGCTAGTACACTTGGGGCACGCATTACCATGCAATCAGGTGGCGGCGGCGCAACCACGTGTACCACTGTACGGACTACGTCCTGATAGGGCACAGTCGAATAGGAAGAGCCACTGTAGAGGCGTAGACACTAGTGTGATAGGAGTTGTTGTCGTGCAGTGAGGGCACGTGTAACGTGACCATACGCAGAGCAAACCCTGGTTCGAACGAGGGGGTCTTCGGCAGACCACCTAATGCTAACCGGCACAGGGGTCCGAGCGCAGCGTGCGCGGTAAGTGGGTAGACTAGGATAGTCAGCTATAAAAGAGAACGAAAAGGGGAAAAAGGACAAAGATAACAACGATAGAGTAGCTAGCGTAAGGGTCGTGGCAGGTCCCGGGACGAGGGGATGAAGTTGCAGCGCGCGAGGGAAAGTAGTTGGGATTCTGGGGGTTAGATAGCGCGATCGGTGCGGACGTGCCAGGGCCGAGTCGAGGTTACTCCTTATAATCCAGAAAACGAAGGTAAAGACCGGAGGCTTTGTGCCTCTTTTGTTTGAGTGTCCGGTTGACTGTGTAGTCCCTGACGCCGTATTGGCGAGAGCTAAATTATAGTAATAACTAGGATGGAGTTGGTGTAGCCCCGATGAGACCAGGTAGGGCCCTACTATCCCCAACCTGGGGGAGGGTGACACGTGGTCACCTATGAGGTGCGTCGGGTAGGCGGGGGGTGCCACATGTGCACGTGGTACACGTCACGAAGGTATGCACGATTTAGGATTTGGCGTGGTTGGAACAGCTGTCCCTTCATGATGTACAGTGCAGTACAGTCGTCAGCCGGGAGTGGCCCAGGTAACACACGTGATGCGCGCCTTGCCACGACCACTGGTGACAGGAGCGCAGCCAAGTGTTCTGCTGTGCAGTGCACTCCCGGGTGGAGTACTGTACACCGATCACCGCATTTAGATTGGTCAAATCCAAAAAAGGACCACAAAAATCAAACTTCCAAACCCTAATTGTATTAGTCAAACGTAATTACGCACCTCAATTAATTGTAGTCTGGTTCTCAGATACATTAGCCGATGCTAATTTTGGTTGTTCCAAATTAGATTCGGCGGAAAAATCCACATATTTTTCCTCAACGACTTGCCCTTCAAAAAATTCGTATGTTTTGCTACTACGCACTGGAGCTCGTCGGACAATTGGTTTTCTTCCCAGTTTCCATTTACCTTGGCAGACATCCCAGTGCGAAGCATTGCCGTACGAGCATACCTCAAACCAATCGAATCTCTCTGCCCATTGACATTTTTAACAGCCGCAGCTGCTAGTTTTGAAAAAATCGCTTTCCGGGGTTCGGAATGCGCCCACTTTCTTCAGTCCAAATAATGTCCCGTATGCAGCTTAATTTGTACTGTTCTCAACGACGTCGCCAGGCGTCTTTGATTTTCTGTATTACAAAAGTGTCCGCAGGCTGCACAAGATGGGTCGCACCTGGTGGGAACGGCATTATTGTTGTCATCATTCCGCGCAAGACCTGCTTCGATTCCTCGTTAAGGTCGTGCCCTGAGGCATTGTCGACAAATAGGACTCTTTCCTCCCAATCTGGTAATGCCCTAATGGCACGTGGTTCCTCGAGCCATGATTTAAATACAGTGCGATCCATTCAACCTTTCGGTCGGGACCAGCAACATACCCCTAAAATATCGGACATAACGCTACGTATTGGGTAAAATCGATTGATATTCTTGAACACCAGCATCGGGGGGTTGAAACATAGCCCCTGGTCCACCACTTAGTCGTCCCGTCATAGTGATAGGATCACCCCCGGCACAACGTCAGCGTACTTCACAGCCATATCTGTAGTGCAATAAGGGGTTGCACAAGGGGGTGATGGGAAAAGGAACTAAGTGGGAATGTGAATACTGTGGACCGGGATTGGGGGACAGACGTGTGAATATTTGCACAGTTTTTATTTTAATTATTAATTTTATTTAGTTAATTAGTTAGCATTAATTTCGTTGACATTAGATTATATTTAGGATCTAGCGCCGCGAGTTGCCGAAGTTGAATGTCGCCTTGGTCGAAGTCCGTCTCTACCAAGACGCTTCCTTTACCTAAGCCTACGGCATCCTTCAGCGCTCGGGGGTCCCCTTTCTTTTTCCTTTATTTCCCTATCCTTTATTTCCCTATCCTAATTTCCCTTACTCTTGAGTTGGTCCCACCTTGTAGGATTGCGATCCGCAACGTGACGTCATTAGCCATCTGGCTTCTGTGTTGTCGCACCAGTGGTGCTTTTCTCATAGTTGGTTCCATCGGAATCTGGTTGCGACCGATCCGGTGTTGGTACTTTGCCATCGGGCAGTACGACGGTGTAGCGCTGCTACGTTTTCTTCATTCCCGACAGGCTACGTTGCGACGTCCCCGTTGAAGACCTTATCAAGGGTATAAGGTATCAAGGCGCTCCACGAGCATTGGATTTACGACCCAGCGGGTTCGGTCGTCTAGACACCCGCACTCGTCGAGCATTTGCCTTTTCAAGTCTTTACCACACCTATAATCCCGGGCCGGGCCTTTTCCGGGCCTTTTCCTCCTTTGCCCCCCCTTTTTGGGATTCGAGCTACCGCGGGCCGCAAGCCCGCATAAAGGGAAAGGGAGCTCCAAACACTCCGTGACATTGCGCCGCCGGCTGCTTTGGTTGTTTCGTTTGGTTGTTTGTTTTCTGGCCGTGAGGGTCTTCGACCTTGTCCACTGCCTACCAGGCGTATTGCACCACAATATCTCCACGGAATCCGAGAGTTTTACCAATATCCATATTAAAGACGAAGTGAGTTTCTTCCGCGTTCTCCATATTTTCCTCTCTAAAAACCCCTGATTCGAACCCACGTTGCAGAACAGCGAGATGGTGAGCTACTGCCTTTTCAAGTCGCAACTCTTGCACTGGACTTGTAAGCAATTTACCGGTTTGTGCATGCCT
Source organism: Chondrus crispus (assembly GCF_000350225.1). Lineage (NCBI taxonomy): Eukaryota > Rhodophyta > Florideophyceae > Gigartinales > Gigartinaceae > Chondrus > Chondrus crispus. Next base: position 91,092 of record NW_005179056.1, read on the forward strand.
AACAACTTTATGGGCATTCATGAACACCGCCACCCATCTAATAGTTAGATTTGCGAGATCGGAACGACATCAATCTTTGCATATGCCTTGTAAATTTTCGTTTCGTCCGCATCCAATACTAAGTATTTGGCAAGATATTGTGGTACAGAACTAGGACACTTCACACCAACAGATCGCAACGCTCAAACTCCTCTAATAAATGCAGATAGAATGCTTAGACCCATTCACTCTTCTTTCGACCTCTACCCGGAAGTGCGTGGAAATTTGCACCTCTGATTCCATTTGGCACTGTCCCTTTTAATGCCTTTGTGCGCTGCTGGGCCAATTTTAAAGCCATCGTAGCCTCTCATTCCCTCCACCATAGACCTACCTTTCCCAACTGTGCCTTTTCGCCTCCTTTAAAATGTTGTGGAATGGCCCGCAGTGTTCTCGATGGGACAAGCCGCTCACCATTCTGAATAGCACCATTGATCATCCATTCGGGCACACGATATCGAACGGCAACGGTTGACACTTGAACCTTTCTGCCACAATTCCGTGCACTATTTTCCGATATCGTGATTCTGGAAGATGCGTGAGATGGAGAAGCAGAGGTGGCTGAGTTCTTGTTGGCTGGACGGGAGGCCAATGCTTGGGCCATTGCTTTCTAAATTTGGACATTACTCAGCATAATGGCACTCTTTCGGTGATGTGGGAATGTCCTGGCATGGGTGAGAGGGAAGAAGTGATGGAAGTTGCAGGATGATGTCGGATACCCGGATCTTTTCTCACTTATTTCCCCATTTCCGGAATCTGCGACTAGTCGAGATCTCAGAGCTCATTCTCCATTTAAATTTGGCTAATTTAATTAGGAACCAAATCTAATTCCGCACCCTAATCTAATTGCGGTGATCGGTTTAGAGGTACTCCCCTGTAGTTATCCAAAGTAGAATCGGATCACTACAGTACTGCCCGGCCGCCGAAGGTCGGAGTACTTAGGGACCGAGGCAGTACGCCCCCATAGTGGAGGGCGGCAGGGACCCCTTGAGCCTCAACCTAACCGGGGACTTGCAGGAAGAAGAAGCAGATTGTCCCGCCTCAGTTGTCCTTTATGGCTTTTAGACGTCCGCTCTACAAATTGTGCGGCCTACCCCCTGGCGGAGGCGTACGCTCAGTGAGCCGTCTCCCTTTCCAGGGTCGCAGTTCTCACTGTCCATTTTTCGGAGTCATATCCGTCATCCTCGATGAAGGTTGGTGGTGTTGTAATCTATCGCTACCATGGACACCCCTTCCGCATCGGACTAATACCGACCCCGAAGGATCCGTATTATTATACTGTTTTTGTGTTCCCCGATTTTGAATAAACCTTTAGCGTGGAGACTGATGCCTCGCTGGTCGCAATTGGAGCCGTTCTGGCACAACGCAACGAAAGTCATCAAGATGAAAGAGTCCACCCGATCCTGTATACCAGCCGCACGATGAAATCGGCCGAAAGAAAATATTCTGCCTGTGCCCTAGCAACCCTACTGTAGGCGTTCGTAGGGCACCCGCAGTGTGATCGGGGGACTAGGGGTGCAATCGTAGTATTTACCTAGTATTTACGTAGTGTGTATGTAACAGTAGGTACAGCATGGCGGAAATCTGGTTCAACCGTGCAGTGCTGTCGTATCACATGCGGAGTGCCACCGCAGTAGCATCCCCCCGCCGTTTCTTGTGCGGAGTGCCACCGGAGTGGCCTTCCCTCATCTCGTCATAGCTCGTCGAATTTCGCAAGTCGGGTGCCGTTATTCTTCGTCTGCAAGAAGCCCATTGGCTGGTGGACCGTGATCCGAAGAGCGCCGTCAGCTGGATGGCCGTCAGCTAATACTACTTCGCGTGCGGCAAGACCGAGGTCGCGCGCTGGTTTCTGCACGAGGCTACTACGCTGGACGCAGGCTTGGCACCAGCGTGCGTCGCCGTGGGACATGCGTGCGGCCTCGACCTCGATGTTTCACCAAGCCGCGACGCGCCATCGTGTGCCGCACGCTCTCCATCCTCTTCTTCTGCTGCCTGCTCTACTCTAGCGTCCTTTCCCCCCGCGCGCACCATGCAACACCCCCCCGCCCCCGCAACCTCACCGCCGCCCTATCCCTTACCGGCCACCACCCGGCCACGATTCCCCACACGTGCGTGGTCACCCCCCGTCCAAACACCGTCCAAGTCGCCATCACGCACGGCGGCGTCGGCAACCAGCTCTACTTTCTTCTCGAGGCCCTCGTTCTCGCGTGCCTAGCCCACCTCGACCTCCTCCTCCCCTCCCTCCCCAGCCGACAGTTTAGCAAAACTACCAACGTCACCTTTGACCGTCGAGCTGTCTGGAAAGGCGATTCAATCTGGTCCATATTTGGGAGCAGCATATTCCTTCGCGCGACCACTGCCTGTCACATCCTCAAATCCTGCGCCAGTCGAAAGGCTCTGGTTCATGACCATCGAGTGAACAAGGACGTACTGCGTCTTATTGAAGAGAAAGCAGACGAGGTTTCGAAACGGAACCCAGATATGTTGGAAGGCTTCTTCTGGGAGATTCTACACAAGGGCGTTATTGGGAAGCCAATAGCGGCGAATTACGGTGTTGACGTAGAGGCTGAAGGGGCATACAAGGGCGAGTCGTATGCAGAATGGTACAGCATGGATGACACCGGTCGTCTGGTTAAAAAGAGAAACGCCCTGCTCCGGGAGGCAAGACGGAGGCCTTTAATGCTGAAGCTACTGTGACTAGCGCCCCAGCCAAAACCGAAGACATCATCGATGATGATGAGAGAAAGCAATCGAATGCTGTACTGGAAAGCCCTCTGCACAGCGGTGCCAGAAACGAAAGCGAAAAGTAGAAACCTCTTTTGCCGACTTTCCCGGCCCCAAGCATGCAAGCGCCATGTCGGCAATCTCAACATGGAAGGTCTTTTACGTCACATGCCATGTATGCCGGGAGTGAACCACTCGATGTTCTACGTCGGTCACATGTGTACGCCATTTTGTTGGCACACCGAGGATGCCTTTTTGAATTCAGTTTCATACATTCATCGCAGAAGCGCTGACCCAATACCCCGACGGTGAGAAATTTTGCGGCGGAAGTTTTGCCACTGTAGCGTTTTTTACTACGACTGAAGTGTAATGTTCGAAGGAGTGCGCGTTTGTCAGAATGTGACGACCTTGAATGACAAAGGCCGAAGACGTTGATTGTCGCTGCGGTGTCATGCCGCAGAGTAACTCGTAGTTTGGGTCGCAATGAGTACAAAACACATTAAGAACGCAATCCAAAACGTCCTCATAGCCGTGTGCGGGACGTGAATCCGGCAGATGCGGCTCTAATATTTCTGAGGATGAGGATGCTTGACCTGGAGGCCGGTGCACACATGCGCGGAGCGATCGCGAAGATACCGTTGCCCTTCTACGGTGGGGGCGGCTGAAGAGAGGGGACAGGGGGTATGGCCAGCATAAAAGCAGCGCTCAATGCAAGCAGTCTTTTGGGAGAGAGGAAGTTGTTACAAGGACTGCAAAGACCAGAGTGTCGATTGCGATAGCGATGGATGTGGGAGGCGGAATGGCGAATTTGTTTGGGCGTGCACTCTCTGTGTACTGGTAAATTTACCCCCTACCCAAAAACACTACCTTCGAAAGTACAGTAATTGTGAGTCTTTGAAGCCTCTCCTGTGATATGGCATCAGCCCCCCTTGATCTAGTGAAAAACAAACGACCCAAACGAAACAGCACACCACTTCTTCTCTAAAGTACTGCATCCCGCTCCTGGCAGAGCGTTGCCCATCGTCGCCTCCAAAACATCCCGCCGTGCTCAGTCCGAACCCCCGCATGGGCATCCTCCTCACCACCACAGCGGGCACCATCTATCTCTTCTCTATGTACCACCTCAAGCACCAAGCCCCAGACGATCTAGACATCATGGTACTGTACGTCTACCCCCCGTTGCACTTCCCGCCAACCTGCCCAAGTCTCAAATCTCACACCAATCTTCTCCCCCCACCCACCCACCAGGAGCCGCTCCCTCCCTCTGAAGCCGCACTGTGCGATGCCGCGGCCGACCGCGCCTCCACCGCTGCCCCGGCCAAGTAGCTGCTATCCACCACCTCCCCGCAGAACTCACCGCCCACCGCATAACATCCCTCATCGCTACATCGCCCCGATCGCCGCCTAGATCTCGACCTCTACGCTCGCCACCTTTCCGCGCACATCATTTCCCCAATCAGGGTGGTTAGATCCAGCATGAACTTCCAATACAGTAGCCTGGGTTTGCCAAGCTCATGCCCCGTCTCCTTCCACCCCTTGGCGTCATCCAGCAGGACGGTATGCGAGTCCGAAATGGCGGTCAGTGGTCACGGGTCTCCTCATCTGTCACTGCTCACAGCAAGCCGCGACGCCTGTAGCTCGCGACATGGACGTTGCACAGCCAGCTGCGGGTAGCATCCAAGAACACGTTGTTAACCATAGTGAAGCTGACGACGCCACCGTGCTTTTTGGCACTGCGGTGCGCTCGTAGAGAGCGAGGGCCTGCGGGGCAGGGAGCATCACACAGATCAGGGATAACACGAAGCAAAGATCCAAGTACGTCTTCGCTCGACGAAATTCGAGCACAGTCGTCAGTCAGATCCTCGGCATTCCATGCATTGTCGTATACTTTCCAGACAGCATCCTCCACTGACTTAGTGAGATGCGGAGAAGTACTTCTTGGAGCTTGTCCGGCCCGAATTATTGCAAGGCAAGGCCCGTACGGGTTATCCATGGTGTCGTCAAGCAGTTCAATTAGCGGTAACATCCGGGTCCGGGTCTTGGACCTGAGCTGGCAAATATTTTCGATCTGACTCAAAGACGACGGAATGTACTGAGCTTATCAAAAGTTCTCATGATGGAAAGTTTCCATCTTGTTCAATGCATGAATTTCATCTCGCCTTGTGGGGATGGTTTAGAGCTTTTTTACTATATTGCTGTGTGCCTTGGAGAAGAGGCGCAAAGAAAAAACACATGTGCTTGGACGATGCGTCAGTAGTAGGTTCAAGAAGCCACGCTGACCGTTTCCCGCGGCACCGATTCATTTTCGCCTCGGCATTTTATCTGATACGAGCCCTCTAAGAATCCTTATCGCTTGTCGTGCGTACATTTGACAAAACTCCAACGAAACGACTAACAGCGAGCCCCAGATTGCTCTCCAAGACAGCAATGGCCAGAGAAGAAGCCGGCGACCATGTGTTACGGACAGAGGTGACCCAGAGCAAGCTCAAGGCTCGCATGTCCTGTTCGCTAATCAAGATCATCCAACAATTTGTTCAGGACGGATGCAACAACTGCCTCATGAGCATCGAGAACGATAGAGCACGGGTCGGAGCTTGCACTACTTCCTAGTTCACGGGGTGAGTGCACTTTTTCATACCACCCGCTCAGTACCCGTGCATGCGCCGCCCAGAATCGCAACGCTGACGTCTTGCTTTTTGGTTCTTTCATCTCTTCTACGCTCATAACGTACGTCTTCATGCAGCCAGCCCGATCTTGTGACGCAAAATGGCAGAAGTTTGGCATGTTTTGCGCAGTTCACGACTCCGCTTTCCGTATTGTGTGGCTTCGTACACTCTTTTATTGCGCTTCTCGTGCTTCCCGCTGTACACAAGCGATGGGATGATCACTCTACCCAACTGATGACAAATACACTGATATCACCGGACGTCTCCTTGGAAATCGATCCTACCTGCGGAGAGGCAGGAAGAGGTTTTCTTGACGCGATCAAGAACGGAAAAGTAGACGCTCAGTCCGCAGCAGCTCTCGCTCTGAGCCATTGCTCTCTCCGTGTAGCTCCATCATCTGAGACTCTTCTGAATGCATTATTGAAGGGTTTGGGCATGCAACAGAGAACAGTTTACTGCTATGGGCCAAGTTTGGAGGTCTGTCAGTGAGGCAGACGTCTGGGCAAGTTGTTTTTCACATGTTTGGCGAGACATGAGAGTTAAGATCCCAGACACTTCGCTGCGTTTTTCGGCAGACTCACCTGGAATTGAGAGTAACTGGAGAAGTCCTTACGACAGGATTTTCGGCGGCGATTTCTGTATTCTGACAAAGAGGAAGTGGTAGAGATTAAGGCTTCTCTTGAGACAGTCGCACGATTCGCTGAAAGGAAAGTGACCCCATGGTGTGCGACTTCCCAAGTGGCTGCTATCCTAATCATGGAGGAAGCGACTACCATTCAGTCCACTAGCGTTATGTTTTGCGCTGTAGTCGGGGATTTCAGGATTGTGAAAGAAATTTTCGTGAGCTTCGCGCAATGGAACAGGTCTGCTTACTTCCAATTTGCTTCTCAACTTTCCGGTTTTGAGAAGCTCAATAGCGTCTTGCTTAGGATTGTCCCCGATGTCTATCTTGGGGCTTTAGTGCAAGTAATGCAGGTAAAGGTTCCGCATTCCTCAATGGATTTGACGAGAATTGCGCCATGTCTGGTGCGATTTCGGGTATCACAAAGATGATTTATAACCTGGCTGAGCGGATATCAAGTCTACGCGGCATTCAGCGCAACGTGCAATGGATTGTTTGCTTCGGACGAATGGGGGCGAGCCCCTGGACGAGCGGACGGGCCGCATGTCGGCCCCATGGCGTTTTGCGGCGGGGCTAGTCAAGAAAGCGAGAACGACGGAACGCGGCGGAGAGGTGGAGAAAATTAAGGCGTGGTCGGCTGGCGGCTGGTCGCACTATGAAATGGATCGGTGCAAGGTGGCGGTGGGGAGGTAAATGAGATGAATGGTGAAAATTCTTGAAAGGAGGACACGTGTGAATAGATATACGAATCGTAAGTCGACAATTGCTCAACGTGGAGTGTATGTGCATGCGAGTAGAAAGCAAACACTTGGCTTGTGTACGATTCTCATACGGCGCCATCAGATGGCCTCTGATATAGGCGATGTATGAGGTATTTCATATGTTAAAAGAAGCTCCTCTAGGGGGCTCATTTGCAGTGCACCCGCAGTGCACCCTCGTATGTACGCAGTAGGGTCGTAATGCCACTGTGGGTCACTCCCAGTATCAATACGGATTCCACGTGTGGAGAGCACAGTGCCCTTGCTGCACCCCACACGTACTACGGGTATCCTACGGAGGCACTGCACGGTACGTACTGCGGTGGCACTGCGTTTGGTTTACTAGGGGTGAGCGAGAGGCGTTGGCTGTTATCTTTGCACTGAAAACGTTTCAAGTCAACCTGCTCTCGACTCAGAGATTTACGATGATCACTGATCATCAAGCGTTACAATACTGTAGAATAAACACCCCTATACGGATAGGGGTGTATGCTTAGTCCTGGAAGACCCGTACGTACGAGAAGACGGGGGAAGTCGGACCAGCTAACGAAACCGGGGCGCGGGCCCGGGTAGCGTGGTAGAGCGGAATCGGGGGGAGGACGCGCACACGCGCGGGCCGATCTACGCCTCAACGCCCCGGAGCAGCGCTGGGAGACGTACCAGCGCTGACGGGCGGAGTCGGATCTGGGCTCGCTCGCGTGCTCTCGCGTCCTCAACCCGCGCACGGTCTCGACCTAAGGTAGCTAACGGAAGCTGCCTTAGGATAAGCTGGAGGTCGTGTACAAGTCCGTGCTTGTGCCCCTCATCGCCGCGGTCCGCTCCGTTATTTAATATACAATTAGCCTATCGTAACTTAGTACAGTACGTACTGTACTATGCGGTATTACTGTAGTCAGCACTGTCAGCCGACGGGGCTGACTGTGTACGTGTCATACACGTATAGTACACGTGGGGGCGTGTGCCCCGTCCACGTGTGGCACAGGCTGTCTGTAAGGTCCGTGCCTTACAGAGCCGGATCCAATTTCTAATACAGGGGGGGCGATATAGTGCTACCCTGTGTCAGTGGGTCGAAAACGGCACTATATCGAACCAGGCACTGTTAGATAATGCGATTTACGGCTTTTTCGCAGCCACTTCCTTGCATCACTGCTCAGAAAGACCGCTCGCAGGACGCCATCACTCATGCTTTGTATCTTCACTACAGACTCAAGTCTAATCAAGCATTTCTGTTAGTAGTAGCTGGCGAGCCGTTGCATTGACTTCCTCCTTTTTCGCAGCCATAAATGCCAGCCTACACTTTTGCAGATGTCCAATTGCATCATCGACCTGCCTTTTTCCGCCATAGTCTCTATTCGAGGTGGGAACTGCATAATATCTTTCTGCGGCGGCAGCGGCTCTCGGGCAGTACACGTCCATCCAACTGCCTCCCTGGAGACCTTTGCTTTTTGGCTCAAAATTCGTGCCACCCGCAGAAGGGCAGCACTATGTCGGAGCTGGCACTAACAAATATGGCACTATATCGCGACCCCCCCGTATAATTCTTTTGGTAGTTATACTACAAGTACGCTTTTAAGGAGAATGATATCCACGGAAGGTTGTCCAAATGTATGAACTTCCTCGCAGAATACGATTTTGGGATCAAGTATCGCTCCGGAGGAAAGAATGGTGTCGCCGATTTCCTCTCCCGTCTGAGGGCACCGAGCGAGAACGAGGTGGCCCGCGTTGACGAAGGGGATCTGGTGTGCAATGTGGAATAACTAATCGCTGAGAAAGCGGACTTGGAACCTCATCTTCTCGATAAATCGAGGTAGCTGAGTGACATGGAGATGACAGAACGAGATGCTCGACGTCGTCGGCCCAATCGTCGCAATTCCAAGCGTTCTGTGTCTTGCAACGATGGACTGTTTCGCCAAACTAATAGCGGTTTACACGCTATTCCTCCCATTGAGTCCCGTGGAAGGCTTGTCAGGGCCGTTCATGACGACATAGGCCACTGGGATCTGGAAACGACGAAACAGTTCGTCTTCGGCCGATACTGGTGGCCGACTGTCCATCGAGATGTCAGGGGCTGTGTTAGAGGTTGTAGCGGCTGTCAGAAGGCCGGTCTGATCCCACGGTACATGACATCCCGTCGCTTTCGCGTGAAATATTTGGTTGATATGTACTCTGTGTACCTCGCGGGACATTCACCCGGACCCCCACTGGAACGAGGTACATATTCATTGCCGTCGAGCAACTATCTGGTCGGCCGACTGCCCGGCAGGGCTACCGACACCTCGAGGGAAGAAGAAGTGCTGAAGTTCATGAAGGAAGAGATAATCCACTGTTTCGGGATGCTGCGAGTCGTCTTTTCGGAAAACGCTACATGTTCCACAGCGTCAGTCCTCGATGCATTCACGTCTAGAAACGGGATTGCCGGGAAGACCGTACTTTCATGCGAGCCCACGTCGAACTGGAGAGCGGAACATATGGTCACCGCGCTTAAGAGATCGATCCGTGAAGTGAGCCTCGGTCCAACGCCTGGATGCTGTAGTATAATGACCGGCGCGAGCGCGCGGAGGTCATCGGACGGCCGTATACGGTATACACGTGGGCGGTTGTCCCCACGTGTAGCGAGCGCGCGCGCATGCCGAGCGGTCGTAATCTGGCGTACGTGTACAGTAGTGCACGTGTCGTCCGAGCGGTAGTCTACGCGTGTTACGTGTGCGCGTTAGCACACGTGTCGTCCGTGCGGTAGTCTGTAAGCAACACGCGTGTACAGTAGTGCACACGTGTAGTAGCAGCGTCCGTGCGGTAGTAGCAATTATGGCGCTACCTTTTTAATTGTGTACAGTACCCGGCACGCACTAGGCGGCAGGTACTGTACTACTGTACTGGGACAGGTGTCCGAGGCGTCCCTCTGCGGGGTTAAGACCTGGCACCCTTCCCCACCAGTACACGGGGGCAAGCTCGCCCCCGTCCCTTTTGCGCCTACGTACCTCCGTTTTCGGTTGTCTGTCGCGCGCGCTGGCTTCTAACCCGTTACCGGTCGCTCCCGTTCACGCACCACGGGGCGACTGCGCGTAACCGGCCAGTGAGCCACTCCCTTTTCGCGAGCTTGTCCGATCGGTTCAATTAGCGCGTCGCGTCCGCGCCGCGTGCTCCCTCGCTAAAGCCTCCGCCTCTCACCCAACCCAGGGCGGAGAGGAGTTATCCCACATTTGATACTCTTGTGGAGGGCATAACTCTCGAGGTTGAGCCGCACGCGTGGTCGCTCGATCGCGCGCAGAACCGTACGGACGGAAAAGGTTGAGAAATCACCGCGTCGATCGCGAAGCGTATTCGACGATGAACTGACCGGATCAAGGGGGAGACTCCGCCTCCGGGCGTCGGAGCACCCGCAGTGGCAGTGGCGCACCGCGCCCCCGGGTGGAGAACCCGGAAGCCCTGCTGCGACCGCCACCGCGACCGGGCCGCACGCGAGCGTCCGCATCGGATGTTACGCCGGCCGTGTCGGCAGGCGCTGAGAATCGCGTCCAATGGATGGTCGACGCGATTCAGCCGCGCATCCAGGCTGGGTCGAGGAGTTCCTCGCTACGGAACTCCCCCAGGTAGCGCGCGTATACCTCGACCGAACGGTGCCCGCGCTCGTGGACGCGCACGTACGCAGCGCGATACCACCGCTTTTGGACGAACTTCTACCCGCTCAAGTCCAATGCGAGGTGGTGACCGCGCTCACCACTGTGGATGAAGAATCCCCGTCCAGTACGGCTCTAAAGGGAGCGATCAGCTCCGCCGTGGCCAATCGTCTGGCCACGACCTTCGCCGGAGCAGGAGTCGACGCACGCGAGCAGCGCGACTCAACCGCTCCGGATCCTACGCTAACGCACACTGAAACGATCGGCGCCGCACCCGGGATCGGTACAATGGCCCCTTACCCGGAGGGTAAGACCATTTACCTCCCACCAATTTATGGTGCTACAGGAGGGCCCACAGAAAATGGCCCTCCCGTACTCGCCGATACGGCTGGCCCCCGCGGGACAGAAAACCGCCTGGGGCGCTTCGCGACAGAAAAGCGACAGCCGTATCGGTCGAGCAGAAGAAGCGCCCTCGGCGCTCAAGGCTACACCTCGGAGGGTACAGAAAACCCCTCCGAGGAAGAAGACACAAGACGTCGCCACAGGGCGACGCGCAAGAACCGCGACGGACGCTACGCGCGATACCGCTATGCCGGAGGGGTCGGTTACCCCTCCGATGATAACCGCGAAGGACGCTATACGCGATACCGCGATGCCGGAGGAGGTGGATACCCCTCCGATGACGAGGACACCGAGTCCGACGAATCGGGCAGAAGCGACCGCAGAGGCTGCAATGCGCGCGACCGACGTCGGTTCCGGCGAGAAGACTCCGATCCGGAGGGCTACAGTAGCCCCGGCGGAGAAGGAGACCGCCATCGCAGGGGCAGAGACCGCCGGTCTGCCCCGAGGCGGGATCCGAAACGGTTGCCGGTGATCAGACCGCTGAACGACCTGTTCACCAAGGCCGTCGACTACCGCACGTATAGGCTGGAAAATCGCAGCGCGCGCTACGACGCGAGTACCGCGCGGCGAGTTAACCGATATCGGAAGAAGTTGGACGTCCAGCTGAAAACCCACACATTCGGTGGTCAAGATCGAATCACGGTGCTAGGATTTCTCGCGCGCTTCAAGATGGCCTGCGACCACAATGGGGTCAGCGAAGGTGCGGCCGTATGGTGTTTCCAGTTCTATTTCACTGGGCAGGCTCACGCCTTGCTTCAGTCTAGGCTACACGGGAACACCATGGCAGTTGATGCGGAGCAGCGTGAGATGCTCGAAACCTACGCGGAAGTTGTTAACTTTTTATTGCGCACGTACGCGACGGACGAAGTTGTTTCCGAAGCGGTCGGTGATGTCACGTCCTTCCGTCAGAGCTCTAATATGACTAAGGAGGTGTACAGTAACCAGTTGTGGGACAAGGCGTTGCGCTGCGGAACCGTATTTTCGGACAGGCGCTTGAAGTCCCTTTTCGTTGAGGGACTTCTGCCAGCGACGTGTGCGCAGGTGCGGAATTATCTCGCGACGCATCCGGGCGTGGACTACCAAGCGGTGGCACGCTACGCGCAAGCGATAGGCGAAACACACCGCTCGGCTCGAAGACAGGCGACCTCGCTCGCGTCGCCTCAAGCACCGTCCGATTCGGTGAGAAGGTTCAGGCGCAACGCGCGGACAAGGCCCGTGCTGTCGGTCGAGTCCCTGTGTGAACTCCCGACAGCGCGCGGAACCGAAACGGAGGAGATACTGGCGGTGACGGACCAGTCGGCGACGCGGAGCTCGCTTAGTTCGCCGCCGACTAGCTACCATCCGTCACCTGCCTCGTCCCCGGCGGGCGCACCGATGGCGCCCGCCCAACAAGGTGACACGCGCATATCTGTACGGAAGGCCAGTACAGAACCAGCGGGTCCGTTTCTTCAATCAAGGATTACCTGGACCCCCGCCGTGTCGGTTCTGTCTGGACCTGACCCACCGCCAGGAGCAATGTCCTGTGGTGGCGGATAGCGCGCTGCGTTCGAAGCTTTTGCAGGCCCGCGAGGCCAATTATCAAAAGCTTCGGATCCGTCAAGGTCTCCGCCCAGGTTCGCCGTTCGAGCGTCAACCGCCGACCGCGTGGCGAAATTCTCGTGCGCAGGCTCCCACGGGCATCAACGTGGTCGAGCCGCGCGAGACCGTCCAATCGGAAGAACCCGCGTTACCGCTGACGGACGAGGGGCCCGAGGACCTTGGGTTGACGGGGAAAGCCGGGGAGGACGCGTAGAGGCGTCGACGATCCTCCCCGTGCCAAGCCTCAATAAACAAGGCACCCCATCGACCGCTTCGGTACGCGCGCAATCGCAGAGCCGAACGGACGAAGCGGCAATTTGCTTCTTCAAGAAGCAAAATTACAAGGTGACCACAACGGTCGGACAACGACGCGCGATGATGCGCGCCATCACGCCGGTTCTAGATTCGGGCGCCGGCCCGAATCTAATCCACCTACGCTGTGTGGCAGAACCTTGGCGCGCTGCCATCCAGTCCGCGCGGAGCCCGCCGCTTATCGACGCTTCGAATAGGTCGATGAAGGCCCTCCGCGAGCTCAAGCTGTACGTCCGGATTGGTGAGTTCGTCGCGCGCGTACCGTTCTTGGTCGTCACCAACCTTGCGGTGGACTGTATCCTCGGAACCACGTTCCTGGATCGCCACGTGAAGGCGATCCTGCCACCGCAGAGGAAGGTGCTGTTCCATCATGCGCCGTCCGTAGCGCTGACGGGAGTCACACCCTCGAGGCACGACCGCAAGATGGCCGCGAGGGGACCGTCGCAGCAGCTCCCGCAGGAGGAAAATTCGGCCGACCGGAAGCGAGCGCAGTTCCCGACGAACGTACCGTCACGGAAAATTCGCGTGGTCAAGGGGGTGACGATACCCCCGATGACCCAAGCGATGGTACGCGTCGCAACACCGGTTGGGGGGCTTTGCTTCCTGCATAACCACCCCAAAACGGCGCATAAGAATTTATGCCTGATGGCCCAGGGGGTCATGGACCTCCTCCCGGGCGAGCCGTTTACGGTGCTCGTTAGCAACTTCGGAAGCCGCGCGGCCCACGTCCCCAAGCATACCGTTGTTGGTCTCGCGTTGCCATCCCCCACACACATCCTGACACTTGGCGTGCCGGTCCCCGGAGGGGCCGACGCTAAGGAAGGGGGAGGGAACAAAAATAATTCCTCGACCGCTACGGAGGAACAGGCGCGACGCGAACAACCAGTTACGGACGATAGCAGAAGACAATCCTCCACCGCTACGTAAGGATATGCGCGTCGCAAAAGAATCCGCTACGGACGAAGGCCGGATTAATTCCCCACCCGCGGAGGAATGTGCGCGACGCGAAGAACCGGAAACGGACGACGCCCACAGTGGCAATCCCGCTAACGCGGATGAGCGGACCGATACGGACGCGGAGAAGACCCGCTCGTGGGAAGAAGACGTCCATATTGGTGCAGAAGACAGTACCGTCCGGTCGGAAATTATGGACATGCTGTCCGAGTTCAAGGACATGTGGTCCGGCCACTTGGGTAAGATCGATGCTACGAAGCATCGCATCGAGCTGAAGCCCGGTGCGAAGCCGATCTACCAAGCACGCTACCGAGCCGGACCCATCGCGGGCGAGAAGGAGAAGAAGGAAATCGACCGCATGCTGCGCGCGGGAGTTATCGAACCGACATCGGCCGAGTGGGCGAGCCCCGTGGTCTTCGTCCCTAAAAAGGACGGGACCATGCGGTTCTGCGTGGACTATCGCAAGCTTAACGCCGTTACGGTTCGCGACTCCTACCCACTACCGCGCATGGACGAATGTATCAACTCGCTCGGCGATGCCACTGTCTTTACCACGCTAGACTGTAATAGCGGGTATTAGCAGGTGGAAATCGCCGACGAGGACCGCGATAAAACTACGTTCGCGTCGCATTCGGGCCTCTACCGCTTCCTACGCATGCCGTTCGGTCTCAAAAACGCGCCCGCGACATTTCAACGAGCGGTCGACATCATCCTGTCCCGCGTGAAATGGGAGACCGCGCTGGTCTACCTCGATGACGTCATCGTCTACTCGCGAACCGTTACGGAACATATGGCACACGTGCGCGAGGTACTACGGCTTCTACATACCGCGGGCGTGTCGCTAAAATTGGCGAAGTGCGCGTTTTTCGACACCTCCGTAACCTATTTCGGGCACGTCATTCGTCCGGGACGGTTGGAGGTGGAGCGACGCAACGTCATCGAAATCGAGCGCGCGCGCGCGCCTACGAACCAAACGGAACTGCGATCCTTTCTCGGGATGTGCAACGTTTACCGACGGTTTGTGCAAGGATTCGCGAAGATCGCCGCGCCGCTGAACAAGAAGACCGGCAAGAATCAGCCCTACGAGTTCGAGATCTTAACCGATGCGGAATACGCGGCGTTTGAGGAATTGAAGCGGCGCCTCGTGTCGCCGCCAATTCTCGCTCTGCCCCGCTACGGACGGAAATATACGCTGGACACCGACGCGTGCGGACACCAAGTGGGTTGCGCCCTTCTACAGGAGCAACCCGATGGAGGTACTCGACCGATCGGATATTGGAGCCGCGCGTTGACCGATGCGGAGCGCAATTACACGACTACCGAAAAGGAATGCTTGGCCGTAGTGTGGAGCATCCCCACCCTACGGCCGTACCTATACGGAAGCGCGTTCAACCTCCGCACGGATCACGAGGCCCTACGCTGGGTCCTCAATTTAGCGGACAGTTCCGGTCGGCTCGCTCGCTGGCGCCTGCGCTTGGCGGAGTACGACTACGAGGTACAGTACCGCCCAGGCGTCAAGCACCAACTCGCGGACGGCGTATCGCGCTTACATACCGATGGAGGAGACACCGAACCGGTCGATGATGAGGTCCCGTGCTTCGCGGTCCAGTACGATGAGGGCAGCGAGGCCCTCCTGGACAATGTGCACTGGGACCCGCCGCAAGACCGTCCCGACGGTTGTCACGCGCTCGCGATAACTCCCGAGGAATGCGACGCTGCGTCCATCTCGGTTGAGGAATTTCTACGAGAACAAGCTGAGGACGCCTTCTGTCGCTTCGCCGCGGAAACCGTCGGGACGACGAACTCGAAGTTCGACATCGACCGTTACGGATTTCTCGTGAGGACGTCCCCGCTGGACGGAACCCTGCAGGGCGTGGTACCGGCTCGGTTGCGCCCCCAGGTACTGTACCTGGCACACCATCCGAGGTTGGCAGGTCACCCGGGAGCGACGCGTATGTACTACACCCTTCGCAGGGAGTACTACTGGCCACACATGGCCAGCGACGCGTTTTCGACCGTACGGAATTGCACCTCGTGTGCTGCGACCCGCGGGACGCTTGTCAAGAACCAAAAGGATCTCAAGCTGTTCCCCACGGCGGGCTCCTTGGAGTTTGTCGCGATGAACCTCCTGGGGCCCCTGCCCAAGACCGCGCACGGAAACCGACACGTGTTGGTAATTACCGACCGGTTCTCCAAGCTAACGCGCAGTATCCCGCTCCGGACCACAACCGCTTCGGTCGTCGCAAACGCGTTTTTAGACAACTGGGTCTACGTTTACGGAGCGCCGCGCTACGTACTAACCGAAAATGGCCCCCAGTTCGCTGCGAAATTCTTCGACGCGGTATGCGCCCTCCTGGGGGTGCGGCATTATCTCACGACAGCCTACCACCCCCAGTCGAATGGGCAGACCGAACGGTTCAATCGCACGCTGGTGCAACGCCTCCGGCACTACGTGGAGGAGCACCAGCGCGATTGGGACGACTACGTGCAGCCGCTGACCTTCGCGTACAATACGCAGGTCCACCAGTCGACGGAGACGACTCCGTTCGACCTGGTGTTAACGCGGCCACCGTCCGGTTTAATTCTCCCCGGTACTGTGCCGCAGGACGCCGGGACCCATCGAGAGGACCCGCGGACCCCGGTGCAGTACAAGCGCGCCACGCTGCGCAAGCTTCGCGACGCTCTCGACCGCGCTCGGACGAAATTATCCGCATCGCAAAAGCGGTACAAGGACGATTTTGACAAGAAGGTCCGCTTCCGTCCGGTCGTCGTGGCGGGCGATTTTGTCTACGTTGATCGCACGCCCCGCCCGTTGACAAGCGTCGAGCGACGCACGCGTGCGCACGGTACGACCGGAACGGACGAGCTCTCTGTCAAACTTCTACCAAAGACAGAGGGGCCGTTTCGCGTGCGCTCCGCTACGGACACCGCGGTCCTCATCGAGCAGGACGGTGTGGAGAACCGCGTGAGCATCGACCGCGTCACGAAAATGCCGCGCGGGCCGGGGGACACTGTCACCTCGGCCATTCCATCCGCATCGGACGCACAAGCCACAACGCCCCGCGCGGAATACGTCGTTGACCGCATCGTCGGACACCGTATGACCCGCGGCGGCATCGAGTACAAGGTCCGCTGGTACAGGTACGCCGCTTCTGACGATACCTACGAGCCCTCCGAGGGGCTCCCGCAACCTTTCATCGACAGATATTGGCGTATGCGCCAAGGACGGACAAGCGCGCTCTCGTAGCGCTCCTTCCGGCCTCGCAGGGCCGAACCGTCAGGACGACCTCGCTCGCGCGCGTCGTGCACTGCCGCCCGCGCGCGCCAAAAGGAAAAGACAAGGAACACCGCCAATCGCCTCTGCTTACTGTGGGCGAAGCCCCAAATCGGCTACGCGAAAGGGGGCGACCAACGGGTCGGGGCTCAAGAACGACGCGTGCGCTTAGCCGGCGGAGCTGCCGCGGCATCTTCGGGCGCGGGGCGCGAGGCCCCGACCGTAGCGGCAGGCATCAGCGGCGCCGCGAGACGTTGGCTGACGACCGCGAGGATGTCCTGCACGCCGCGGAGCTTCTCGTGATGCTCGACGCGCTCTCGCTCCGCCGCGGTGGAGGCCTCCCGGAGCGCCGCGACGGTCGTCTCCAACTGCTTGGCTTGGTGCATCCACTCGCGCGCCTGCAGCAGCGCCTGCTGAACCGAAGAAGGAACTGTTGCCCCCTCGAAGGAGCAAGCGTACTGCAGGGCAGTGAACGCGGCCTCCTCACGGAGGTGCTCCGGGGAAGACCGGCCGGACGGTTGCGGAGCGGGAGGACGCGGCATCGGAACGGGACGATGATCGCCTTCGGTACCGGTCACCACGCTGATGTGTGGGGGGCTTGAGGTGGGGGCCGAAATTCCCACGACACCGGGGGGTTCCCTTAACCCCTTCGGTGAGTCGCTCTGGATCGAGGCCACGCGAGCGGATCCGCCGCGGGCCGGTACCGCGGTCTCGACGACGCTCCTCACCGCACCGGTTCCCGCATCGCGCGGCGGCGCGACATCGGCATCGGCAAGCAAGCCGCCCGTGTCACCCGCGTCGGCCGTGTCGACTGCGCCGTCCACGTCGACCGCGACGGTGGCGTCCGCTGGACCGGGGGCCGCGCTGCCACCATCGGCACCGGTCTCGGCCTCGGCTCCGGCGGGCATCAGTAGGGTACACCGCTGATTCCAGCTGAACCACGCGAAGTCCGGCCGGCCGCTCCAATCCATACCCTCGGTGAAGGCCAACAGCTGCGTCGCGTACGCCGCGTCAAACGCCGTACCCTCGAGGATCTCCGCGATACCGACCGAGCGGATTAAATCGATGAGCACCGCCGAGAGGCGGAAGAGCAGGCCGCGCTCACCGAACGGTTCCTCGCGTCGCGCGATCAGCCGCGGTTCGGGACACTTCGTGAAGAACGGCAGTCCCTCGCGAGCGGCGTGCAAGAAGCACAGGACGGCCAAGACCGCCCATTCGGAAAGCATGATCGCGTGCACCAAGACGCGCGTTCGCTCCGTTTCCGCGGATTCCGATCGGCCGAGCGGCAACCAATGCGCCGCCACGCACGCCATGACGCTCGGCGTCGGTACGCACAGGTACTCCGGCGCCTCGAACGTCGACCAGTTCGGCGGGAGCGCGGGGTACAGGCCGCGCCGCGCGGCGCTGGGCACCGAGAAGAACTCGGTGCAGTGCCACATGTGGAAGAAATCATCCACCCGGCGCCAGCGCAGCCGACTCTCGCGCGCTGCGTCCCCACCCCACCGCGCTCTGTTCGCAACGCTGTACCAGCTGTCGAAAGGCCGCGGAAAGGCCACCAAGCGGACGTCGGGCGCGAGGACCTCCTAGCGGCGATACCGACCGAAGAGGTTCAGCAGCGAGATGTGGTACTTTTCCTCGCCCTCGCAGCGGACGTAGAGCAAGTCACTGCCCGCCGCGGCCGGCGTCCGACACGGAGCGTGACGCCACCGCGCCTTCCACGCGCCGGCGCGGTTCTCTTGCGCCACGGCACCGCGTCCGGACGGAGTCTTGATCGCGCGCACCATCGGAATGGCCGCGAACCTCGCCGCGTCCAGCAAGTTCCGCTGAACATACTCCTCGACCGTAAGCGGAGGCTTGCGGCCCGCAGCGCGTCGGCGTGCGCGCCGGCGGCGGTGGTCCATCGAGGACCCGGGCCACAGCGACCGTACGGAACCGACGCCGCTGCGCAGCCAGCCCGGGGTACTCGGGGCGGTGAATACCCGCCCCAGCGACGTTGTCGCTCCCCGTCCGGCCGGCGCAAGCGCTACGCTACTCGACGGCGCCGGCGCCGAGTACGGCGCCTCGGAAGCGGCCCTTGTGAGCGCCGTACCCGCAGCGGGCAGCGGCGACATGGGAGGCGGCGGCAGCTCCACGGGGAGCCCCGGGTCCGCCTCGACCATTCTTGGAGCCACGCCCGCGAGGGGCAGCGGCGAGGACTGTGTTGCTTGGGCGCCCAGCGGTGGTGAAGCGACCGGTACGGGCGAATCAATTGGCGCTTGCGCGGGCCCCGCCACTCCAGTGGACGGTTGCAGGCCGTCGCGAAGGCGTCGCCGCGGTTGGAAAGTGGGACCGACCGGCGTCGCTGCCGGAGCCCGAGGCAGGCTCAACGGCTGCCTGTACGCGCGCACGGCAGAAGTGTCGCGATGACCGTCCATGGGTTGGTTGAAGAGCTGCTGTAGGGGGATGTCGTCGTCGCTGTCGGAGGAGGTTTCTGAGTTCGAAGGGGGGTGTTGGGGAAGAATTGGGGGGTCAGTGTGGATCGCGTGGGGAGAAGCGGAAGACGCGCTCTCCGAATCGGATGAACCCGCGGCGTTATATACCGCCAGCTCGCTGACGAGCCAGGGGGCATGATCGTCCGCACGGAGGGGCTTCTGTTCCCGCATCGCGCGTGATAGAAGGGGACGTCCAGAACGGACCCGCGCGCTCGAGTAGAGGGTCGCTACGGGGACGTAGCGAAAGCTAAGGGGGGAGGTCTGTAGTATAATGACCGGCGCGAGCGCGCGGAGGTCATCGGACGGCCGTATACGGTATACACGTGGGCGGTTGTGCCCACGTGTAGCGAGCGCGCGCGCATGCCGAGCGGTCGTAATCTGGCGTACGTGTACAGTAGTGCACGTGTCGTCCGAGCGGTAGTCTACGCGTGTTACGTGTGCACGTTAGCACACGTGTCGTCCGTGCGGTAGTCTGTAAGCAACACGCGTGTACAGTAGTGCACACGTGTAGTAGCAGCGTCAGTGCGGTATGTCGATATCATTCCGGTGCAATTGATCCGGAATGTTGCACAAGATTTGCTCTAAGATTCACTTCTGTATCTGCAACTAGACTACTGTATCCCCTGCCCTTTCGTTACCTTGAATCGGACAAGGTAACCCACATAGGGCGAGCGCGAAAGGGCGGAAACTGAGAACGACGAAAGATCGTGGTTTCTACAGTGCTCCCCGTCTGTGTCAGCAGACGTGGCAGTAAGTTGGAGACAAAGAACCCGGAGCGACATAAAAGAGGAGATAGGAAAGACATAGGAGAGAGAGAGACATCAGAACCATCAAATAAACTTGTTCACGTATTGAACTACCAGCGCACGGCTCCAGCGAGCTACCTTCTGTCCTGTGACGGAAGACTTGCGACAAAACCGCATTTTGATCGACATTCGCGAATAAAGACAAGTGCACAAAATGAGCAGCAGTGTCCCGGGCGCAAGCCAAGACAATGCAGCAAACACCGACTCTAACGCTGCGGCAGAAAGAGTCATGGCAAACGCTGATCGTGTAACTCGCTTCTGGCGTGGTTTGCAACTCTCAAATGGGAGGCAAACTGGACTACGAAATTTGTTTGTCGGATACGAAGCACAAATGGAACTTGCAGGTTCAGAACTGAAGGAAATTATAACTGAAGAACTGACACCGTCGGAATTGGCTCATCCCGATATAGTCATTAACCCGGAAATGTACAAGAGACTGCGTGCATTTCTTGAATCCCGAGGGATACAATGCAATTCGACAGAATGTTCGGGTCGACGCATTCCCCGCAGGGTCATATGCGCTCTTTTTGAAAACGTTGATCGAGAAGGCTGCCTCAGGGCGCTTGCGAGATATGATCCCATCAAGAGAGGTGAGGACGTGATAATCACACCAAACGTCTCACCACAAAACCACATTGGACGCGAAAATCCTTTTGCCCAGGCGCCTGAACGCCCCCAAAGGAATCAGGTTCCAACGGATAACCACAAAGGGAAAGTGTCGAAGATTTTTGCTGCCAATTTTCGAAACACATCTGACAAATTTTCGGGAGCTTTAGAGGAGAACTGGCCTCGATTTCTGATGGCATACCAGCAGGTATCCGAAGAAGCTGGTGCCAATACCGAAGATAAGGTTCAATTCTTGCGTCACATTCTACGCGATGAAGCACTCGATTTTTACTACGACCAAGTGCTCGGCAAAGCACGAAGCTGGGGTACCGCTATTGCTATACTCAACGACGCATATTCATCAGAATCTAAGATGGATGCAGTTACGGAGCGCCTACGCTCCCTGACTCTTGCTGACTACGAAACAGACGGCCGTTCAGAACGTCAAGCTCTGAAAGAGCTTACCAAAGATATCGAGAAACTGTCCCCTATGGCGCACCCACAGTTGAGAAGTGACTTCCACAAGAGGTCTTTTCTAGAAGGCGCTGTACAGAACAGAGAATGGGCACTCATGGTTTCGACGAACCATGAAGTAATGAACATGCCGTACATACGCTATCGCACCACATTAGAAAAATTCCAAACCAAATGGAGTATCTTCGGAAACAACTCCCAAGCTCGCTCCAGTTCGAGCTCCCACCGAGCATCCAGATGGAAGATCAACTACGCAGGACCCGCCAAGTAAGGAAAAAGGCCACAAAGGCCTGGACCAACAAGAAGTAAGCCGACCTGCTTCAATTGCGAGAAAGAGGGATGTCGTGTCAGGTCCTGTACACAGCCAGTAAATCTAGAGCGTATAGCTCGAAACCTGGCTACTTTCCGTGCAAACAAGGGTTCTCGTTCTAACTACGTAGAGGCATTCTACGAAGTTGCACAAGTCCTCGTCGCAGCAGGGAGAGAGGGAACCATTTCTTTCACGCGGGATTCAGATGCCGAAACGTCAAGCGGCGATAGTTCCAATGGGAACACAGATTCGGAAGATAATAACGCCCACTCAGTGTCGTTTGTTGATGACTCTAAAGCAGCTATCGGAATACTGGACACTGTCTCTGCATCCGCCGGGGAGGAAGCACTCCAGTGGTCGGGCAAAAACGCGCCTTTTTAAGTCGGGACTTACCTTGCCGACAGGTCCCGTACACTAGGCTGAAGAAAGCACCTGACAAACCATACAACGACGATTTTGCATCCTTTCGGCAAGCAAGTCAAGCCTTTTTTGTACCCCGCCAGAGAAGAAGTAGAGATTTTCATGTAAAGAGGGAAAGATGGAGGCGATACGCATCTGTACTCAGTATGAATGCCGAGACGAAAGGCAAGAGATACAGAAAATGGCATTTCGAGGGCGCTTGCTTAGACGGCGGTGCATCGAAGTCTGTTATCGGGAAACGCCAAGCGCAGGCATACTGCCGTATGTTCAAAAAGGAATTTCGCCTATGCCCTTGATTGGTGACTTACATTTTCGGAAATGGATCATGTGCAAGCATGGGGAAGCTTGAATTACGCCTACCACTCCCGGATGGGCAATTTCTTCCCTTGCTTATTGACGTGGTTGATGCCGACATACCCTTTCTCTTGGGACTAGACGTCCTTGACAATGAAAGGCTGGTCGCTGACAATGTCAGCAACGTACTGGAGAGCCGACGCGACAAATGGAAACTCCCAATTAAACGCAAGCACGGCCACATGTTTGTGGAATGGGGATAAGAATCCATTCGATTTACCAAAGCAGAGCTACAAAAGCTCCACCTCCACCTTTTTCATGCCAACGTCCAGAAACTGTACAACTTGCTCAAGCGTGCTCGCCCAGAGGAAGTCACGGCAGACACAAGGCGGACGTTGGAAGAGATCGCTGATGCATGCCGAAATTGCCACACCCACAAAGCCGGCCCATATCGCTTCCGTGTGTCAATCCCGGGAGAGGAAGTCAGATTCAATCATGAAGTTGCGATCGACCTCATGTGGATAAAACGGAATCCCTTATTACACATCGTGGACACTCAGACCAGATTTCAAAATGCTGTGCTTCTGAAAGGCGAATCCGCCAAAGACGTGTGGGATGCTTTTATCGAGGGCTGGGCTTCTGTGTACATCGGATATCCAAACCGTATACGTGCAGACCAGGGCTCTATTTTCACGTCAAAATTCTGGAATGGTGTCACATCACTGCATGGAATCGAACTTCAGATATCGGGCGTCGAAAGCCACAACTCTATTGGCGTCGGGGAACGATACCATGAGCCTCTCCGCCAAGTCTTTGACAAAGTGTTGACAGACCACCCCACTATCGATCCCGAAATTGGTCTCCGACTCGCTGTGAAAGCTCTCAACGACACCACAGGTCCAGATGGAATTGTACCATCACTGCTGGTTTTCGGGTCTCTACCATCTTTCCCCGCAGTCAATATGGATGTGCCAATGCAAAAGGAACGCATGGCCGCCCTTCAAACAGCAAGGAAAGAAATGGCTTCCGTCGTTGCCCGCTTACGTGTGCAAGAAGCCCTACGTTCTAAGATACCGCCTTCCACGCATTTTCTTATCAAACCTGGGGACGCGGTGCATGTCTATCGCGAGGGAAAGTCAGGCTGCAAAAGAACAGGGTCCTGGAAAGGCCCTTTCACTGTCGAGAAGGTCGCTGGCAAAATTATTACTGTAGAATGGGACGGAAAGCCGAAACAATTCAATATTTCTCAAGTCTTACCCGACTCTGAAGTTAATGGGGAGCATGAGCTACAAAAACTCGTAAAAGCTTTCGATCAGTTCCGTTCATCCCCACCGCCAGGTATCCTTGTCACTGAAACGCTGTCTTTTGGTGACCCTCGCAGTTACACATCGGAAATGCAAGAGGCCAAACGCAAGGAACTCTCTGGGTTAGCAGAGAGAGGAACATTTGAGATCGTCTGTCGCGAAGACATAGAAAAGGGTGACCAGCGACCCAACATTATGGGAGGCAGATTTGTACTTTCCATTAAGAATGTTGGCACAGGCGAGGAGACATGTAAGGCACGTTTTGTTGTCCAAGGCCACACAGATGCTGAGAAAGAATTGTTGGTGCACAACAGTACGACGTTACAAAAAAGCTCAATTCGATCACTGATCGCTATAGCAGCCATCTCCGGAATGAGACTCTGGACACAGGATATATCGCAAGCATATTTGCAATCCGCTCGCAAACTTATGCGCGATATATATATCAGACCTTCTAAGGAGTTCAAACTTAACTCCAATCAGCTCCTTAAACTTCTGAAGCCGCTATATGGACTCTCAGAAAGTGGAGACTACTGGCATGAAACCTTTTTCAAACACTTGCATGAAGACTTTCGTATGACTCCAACGGCAGGTGATTTGTCCTTTTTCTTCAAGGTTGTGCGAGGGAAACTACAAGGAATGATTGGGACGCATGTACATGACACTATTAGCGCAGGGACAGGATTTTTTGCGGATAAATCAAGAATCACAGAGCGACAGTTCGAGTCCAAAGCTAGACAGTATGACTCCTTTATTTTTGCTGGTATCCAAGTGGAGAAGACCTGTACTGGATACCTCATGCATCAAGAGAAGTATGCAAAACGTCTCCACGAACTCTCAAAGGATTGCACATTTGCACAGTATCGCTCTATGCGCCAGAAACTTGCGTGGATGACTAACACAAGACCTGACATCTGTGCATCAGCCAACTTGGCGTCACAAGTCACAGAAGGGAAATGGACTCGAAAAGATGTGAAAGACTTAAACAAAACAATTAATCATGTGCAGTTAACGCCACGTAAGGGACTATTGCAGCAAAAACTTGACAAAGAATCATTATGCATGAAAGTATTTACCGATTCCTCCTTCGCAAATACACCATCGCTGCATTCTCAACTGGGCTTCATTGTTTTGCTTTGCGACGCAAGTGGAAGGGCCAACATAATTCATTACTGCAGCTACAAATCGAAAAGAGTTGTTCGGTCAGTGATGGGTGGTGAATGCTACGCCTTTGCCGATGCGTTTGATTTTGCCTTCAGCTTGAGACATGACATGCAGAAAATTATGTCAAAAAGAATACCACTGCAACTGTATACGGATTCAGATAGCTTGTTCAAGGTAATAATTAAGAACTCTTCAACGACGGAGCGACGCTTAATGATAGACCTTCAGGCCACAAGAGAGGCATACGGCAATAAGGAAATAGCAGATATCGGTTGGGTTCGCAGCGAAGACAACCCCGCCGACGCTTTGACGAAGAGAGGAACATGTTTGGCCATGAATCGTTTACTTGATGAAGGTAGAGTGGACCTAAAAGTCTTGCAATGGGTGATCCGTGTAGACAGAAAAATGGAGAAAAGCTCCTAGTATCTCGACTTTCCATCCTTAGAAAACCGGGAGTGTCGATATCATTCCGGTGCAATTGATCCGGAATGTTGCACAAGATTTGCTCTAAGATTCACTTCTGTATCTGCAACTAGACTACTGTATCCCCTGCCCTTTCGTTACCTTGAATCGGACAAGGTAACCCACATAGGGCGAGCGCGAAAGGGCGGAAACTGAGAATGACGAAAGATCGTGGTTTCTACAGTGCTCCCAGTCTGTGTCAGCAGACGTGGCAGTAAGTTGGAGACAAAGAACCCGGAGCGACATAAAAGAGGAGATAGGAAAAACATAGGAGAGAGGGAGACATCAGAACCATCAAATAAACTTGTTCACGTATTGAACTACCAGCGCACGGCTCCAGCGAGCTACCTTCTGTCCTGTGACGGAAGACTTGCGACAAAACCGCATTTTGATCGACAGTTTGACGTGCTGATTGTTTTTGCTTCTACACGTGTCATATCTGTCATTGTGTGTCATGCGTGTCAGCATGTGGTCGTACAATTACAACACATTTTCACACCAAACTCGTCCGTACATTTTTGGACAGACGACGGACGACACGGATGACACAGTACCATTTCGCTAAATTCAGGTAGACTAGAAGCTATGCAAAGCCTCTCCCTCGACAATCTGGGAACTTCGTCTCTTCCAATCCCCATTTTTATCTTTTAGCTGATGTAGGACTGCTGGAATTTCTAATGTTCTAAGACGGACTTTGCCGCTTTGTTTCTTGCATTCAGACCATGCACAGTCTCTCCAATGAATCTTTCCATTGCGAACTGTGACACATTCAATGGGGGCCGCAGTTTCGAACAGAATCGGCAAGATGCAGAATGTAATGAAGAGTCAGCTTGCAGACGTTAAGTTGCTCTGGTAACCCTTCGTAGAATGTATCCTCGTAGAACTTGTAGAAAATTTGAGCCGTCTTTGAAAGACGGTTCACATCGCTGTTAGGTAACGACGGCTACCCGCACATGTCAACTGTCTGCACGAACAAGTGCCAACCCTCCATGATGTGCAGAGGTAGCTCTCCATCGAACACTACCATTGAGGACTGGTGGACAAAAAATCTCCACTCGTCAGCTTTGAAGAGCCCTCGCGGATTCAGGGGCAGCGGGTTTCTTCACTGCGACGAAACCCCGGTCCCAAACGAACTCAAAGCTTTGTTAATGGCGTTCTCTTGGCAGCGACTTTTGGTAGGTCAGCGGGGCGGAGGGGATTCGAAGGACGGTTGATGAGGTGAAGTTGAAGGATTGGGTACCGATTTACTTTGAGTCGCCAACTTCTGGCACTACTTATACACTTCTGCAATCTTCTAGAACTCTACTACCAAAGACTAACACACACGTACTACAAATATATTGGCTCTAACGCATGTGCCCGTCTTGCTACTCAGCCAAACTGGCGATGGCCCAACAAACATAACAGAAAACCGCCTTACGAATTACCACTGTCATGACGGAGAAAATATTAAGGCAGTACAACAAAGCACAGCAAAGCACAAATTCCCTTACTATTCCAAATCCAGGGTGGCACAAATTCGTAAGGCACGTTTACAGCTCACACGTTGCCTTACGAATTCAAATCAATCCTGCAAGGACTGTTTACAGCGCACACGTTGCCTTATAAATCTGAATCTCTCGTGAGGTCCTGTCCACTGTCAATTACAACGGTGCACATTTTCCCTTACCAATTCAAAACTCGCGCAATGGAATCTTTGTGTCCTGCTGTACCCGTGCTGCACTCCATGGACGCTGTACACCTTTGGCACGTGCCAGGCACCGGCCACCAAGTTTCTACACCTTGTCTGTAAGACTGCAGGCGTACTGTACGCGTCCGACAGTGTAATGAGGACATGTGTACAGGTCATACACGTGTCGGGCGAAGAAAACGAAACATGCTCAGATTGTACTGTACACCGCAACCGTGTACATATTTCACACGTGTACACGTTAAAAACAAAACTTGCGCAGCTCGTCACGCAGAGTGTTTTCGATTTTACACGTGTCATACCTGTCGTTGTGTGTCATGCATATCAGCATGTGGTCGTAGAATTACAACACTCCCCCTCGATCACATGCTTTTACCAGAAGTAGCTACTGCAAGCCCTAGAAGTTCTACAAACTTCTGGAACAGAACTCGCCCAAGTGCTTTTGTCAGGATATCTGCAGGCATGAAAGTGGTCGGGCAATGCGACAAAGAAATGACGTTTCTCTTAATTGCATCTTGTACATAGTGGTATTTCACATCAACATGTTTGTTACGACGGTTGACCGATTCATTTATTGAAAATGTGCCACCACATGCTGCTACCTGGAAAGTGCAAAATCGAGCGACACGTGTACATGACTCGACGGTCCGGACCCTCACCGCATATCACCACTTGACACGTGTAAAGTCTCAGATTTTGGGGTTCTGGGGACGAAAGTGGACTTTTGGAGGGTTATGCAAATTTGCATAAATGCCGAAAATTTGCATTTGGCCCGAACCGTTATAGGGCTACACAGGCAATACTGCAAATATATTGGGTGTCGGTTCGAATGCTGCAATTCTATTGGTCTGTTATTGTCCACTTATTTGCGGTCATGCTGGTGATATATCTTGAATGATCGGTATACGTTTTAATTACATCATTTCGGGGGTTTCAAGTTGTTCACCATGGTTGTAATGGGTAATTACGGGTGGCCTTGGCGCTGGACAGTTGTGTGCGGTGTACAAATGTACACGTCGCCAGGTTGCTGCGTATACGTACACTTGTACACGTCGCCTGCATACGGTCCGGCGCGTGTCCGAGTACAGTACATGTAAATTAGAAGTACAACAAGTATTTCTCACAAGAGACATGTACTTACGTGAGTATTCAGTGTATGCGTCACGCTGTATGCGACCCTTGCATCAGCATGCACCGTTGTACTACACTCTCGTCAGCATGCGACGTTGTACTGTGCTCTCGTTATGGTGCGCCGTTGGATGCAAGTTGATGACAGTACTCGTGTGATTCACATCGGATATCACGTGAGATGTGTAGAAAGTCTGGATGCACATTGTTGCTACCCGTGATAGTTGTCTGGCAGTGTGTACCGAAATTAGTAAGGTACGAAACAAGGACATGTATGGGGACTGAGATATGACAGGACTTTGCGTTGTTGGAAATAGAGAGATGCCAAGTTGTTCATTGTGCAAGAATATATTCTGTCATGTCTGGATGCAGATTAGTAAGGTGTGAAACGATTGCATGCATAGGGCCATGGTTTACAGTCACTCGAAATGTGTAGAAACTGTTGTGCACTGATAGTCAATAGTCAATTCGTAAGGTGGAAATAGAACAGTGTGGACGGGCCAGAAGAGGACTGCGCTTGGTCGCGCATATGATGAGTACGGTTTACCAGGTGCCAAAGTAATGGGATAGTGTAACACTCAAAGTGTATATGTATCGCCAAAAGACGGCTCCAAGTAAACCTCGGTACCAACTCCTTCACTCACACACATCAACCTGCCCTCCTTCTTTCCCTTGCCCCTCCGAACCTACCATTAGGTTATGGACCCAGTCCCTCGCTGTCGTTTCACTGCATGAGTCTGTCGTTCTCGTTCCGTTGTTTCTGCCGTCGTTGTCGCTGTCGTTTTCGCTGCCGTTTCTCGTCGTTGTTTGCGCTGGTCTTCTCGCTGTCGTTGTCGCTCTCGTTCTTGCCGTCGTTCTTGGTTTTGGTTTTCGCTGCTGCTGTCGTTCTTGCTCTCTTGTGTGAATTGGTTTTGGTCATCGCCCCCGCTGTATTCGTTGTCTTCGTTCTTGGTTTGGCTTTCGTTCTTGCCGTGGTTCTTGCTGCTGTCTCTGTCTTTGGTCTTCGTCTTCGTTTCCGCTCCCGCTACCGCCGTCGTCGTCAATCTCGCATTTGGTTTTTCTTCGTTCTCTCATGCAAAGTAAGTTTTGAGTTTCTTTCCATTTCCTACACATCTAAGTGATTGTCTTTGCACGTTTTGGTGGTTCTTAAGAGCAATAATTCCAAAATCTGTTACTGACGATTATCTTCATATTCCTTATTGTGAATACCTGTTTTTACGGGGTTGTGTTAGATCTGGAATTAGTACCGGTGCGCTCTGCGCCTGGGAAGCTGGTCACCGGTGGAATGGTTGGGACATCGGAGGTCGTATCCGTTGAGGTGCTTGAGCCTGAGGATCAACCTTCGCCTCGGCTCGCGCTTCCGGGTCCGTCCTCGAGTTGCGCACCTTATAGGATTCCTCGTATTCCGCGCTCTGTTCCCGCACCAATAAAGAGAACTACGCATCGACTTTCTGCTCGGAAAGCGGCTGTTCTCGCGGATAAGCAGTTCAAGCGTGAGCGCAAGAAGAATCGTAAGGTGTGCCCGCGGTATAAGCGGTATTGTAAAGTCTGCGGCGTTAGTGGCAATAGTGCGAAGGCCTTTTACGACCACATTCAGTCTAGGTCTCATCGCATTCAAATTGCCAACGCTAAGGAAGCTCCGCGTTGTATCCCTTGCAATCGCGTCTTTGAGTCTCACGGGCACCTGAAGTGCCACGAGAACGGTGCCGCACACTTAAAGGTAGTTTTTGAACAGAATAGGTAGGGATTTCATCCAAACAAATTCACATATCTTTTCGCAAATTTCTCCTAGTGCAACTTCATAGTAATCATATCGAACTTCTTAGACGGGTGGGCTTGCCATTGTGTTGACTATCGGTTAACGGCTTGGGATCTCCGAACGGATGTTCAAATACTTGAAGTTTATTTGCACTAAAATGGAAGATCAAGGAGGAGGAGGATCCATCAGAATCGACAAACTGACGGACTCCAACTTCTACGTGTGGAAGCAGAAAATACAACTTCTGCTTGCTCTACGTGATGTTGACCAATACATCGTTGAGGGAAGAGTTCCAAGTGAGGAACGCGTGGAAGAGCGTAAGAAGTGGATCAGAGGTGACAGTAAAGCCAAAGCACTGATTGGTCTCTCCCTATCAGATGAGCATCTTGAGCATGTACGTGATGTTGATACTGCTCATGAGATGTGGGAAGCTATTGTCAACGTGTTTGAGAGGCACATTTTGCTGAACAAACTAGCTGCACGTCGTGAGTTCTACACTGTGAAGATGCTTTCCGGTGAAAAGGTGCTTGCATACATCAATCGTGTCAAGCAGCTGGCAGCCATCCTCAAGTCAATGAGCGTAATCATCGATGACAAGGAGATGGCCATGGCAGTGCTCAACGGTCTGCCTGCCCGTTTCGAGGCTCTCATAGTTGCACTTGATGCTCTTGGTAATGAGGAAAAGATATTCAGTTTGGACTTTGTGAAAAGTCGTCTGCTGCAGGAAGAGCAACGAGCAAACATGAAGTCTAGCTCCTCACAGACATCGGCTCTGGTTAATCGTGCCCCGAACAATCGGGACATAAACGATTACAAATGCACGAACTGCGGTCATACAGGCCATACGGCAACCCGCTGCTGGGGAAAGGATTTGAATGGGCGTCGCCCGGCTCCTCCTAGCGGATATAAACCTCGTATGTCTCAGCGGAAACAATCTGCATTTGTCACGCAAAAACCTGATCCCGACATGCTTGTAAACAGCGTCGACTTCACATGTCTGATGTCGAAAGTTTCGCACACGAACGATCTGGAGATGTCGCCTTCGTGGCTCGTAGATTCAGCTTGTACAGCTCATATTACATATGACCGATCTTTGTTTGCGACGCATGAGCCACTTGAATTCGCCTCTGTTCAGATGGGAACCAAGGCTAGTGCAAAGGTTGCCGGCCGTGGTGACGTTCACTTGAAGTTAAATGTAAATGGCCGCATCGGACCGTGTAACTTGACGGATGTATTGCACGTTCCGGAATTTGCGTTCTCTCTGCTCTCTGTCAGTCGAATGACTGAACTTGGACTAAAAGTTGGGTTCGAAAATGGAAAATGCATGGTCAGACGAGGCTCAACTGTAGTGGCGACTGCGACATTGGTTGGAGAACTTTACGTTTTCGACATCGTCAGTGACATCGGATCTGCACATGCTGCCACTCTGCAAACCTGGCATGAGCGCTTTGCACATGTGCATTCTCAAGGTATTGCTTCGATGATTCGAGACAATGTAGTAAGTGGAGTCAAACTACTTGGTAATGAGGCTAACAAAATCAACAATACTGACAATGATGGCATCTCTGAAAAATGTTCTGCGTGCGTCTACGGCAAAGCCACTCGATCTGTGATCCCAAAAGAGCGGTCGTCGAGGCGGGCATACTTCTGTCTAGACTTAGTTCACTCTGACGTTTGTGACCCCTTAGAGGTGCAGTCCATTGGTGGTGCCAAGTACTTCATTACCTTCATAGATGATCACTCAAACTGGTTAGTAGTGTACCCTATGCACCATAAATTAGAAGCATTTGAACGATACACAATGTTTGCACAACTTGCTCAGACTCACACTGGTCGCAAGATCAAAGCGTTCGCACGGATCGAGGTGGTCAGTATCTGTCCACGGAGTTTAAGTCTTTTCTGAGTGCAAATGGTACTCAGAATGAAATGACGACCGCGTACACACCGGAGCAAAATGGCGTCGCCGAACGACTGAACAGAACTTTGGTAAACTTGGTGCGCTCCATGCTACCGCACAAGAAAGTTACAAAAGGGTTCTGGGCAGAAACACTTGCCAATGCAGTGTACGTTCGAAATCGAGTCACGTCACGTGCCATTCCCCCCAAGATGACCCATACCACTTATGGATGAAATCTGTGCCAAATGTTGGTCATTTGCGTGTTTTCGGCTCAAAGTGTTGGTATACATTACCAAAACACAACATCCAGAAACTTGACGTCCGAGCAAAGGAGGCAATGTTCCTGGGGTATGCTGAAAATACGAAAGCTTACAAGTTGTGGGATGGTGATTTGCACAAAGTGATCGTATCCAGAGATGTTACCTTTGACGAGTCCACGGGAGGCAAATCTGGTGATCCGATGGATACAAACGAGGAGGCTACAACTGATGATGACACAATCAACTTGAACATCGATGAAGAAGTTGCAGAAAATGATGCAGTGGCGTCAGAAGCATCATCGCCGAATGAACAACAAGACTCTGATGAATCGTCCAACTCCTCCCCAACTCCAGGGGAGGACGAAACCACCGAAACAGTTGAGCAACACGTAGTTGAGGAAGAAACGATTGATCCGCCAACTATTCTCCGTCGGTCCACTCGCGTTCGCAAAACGCCTGGGGCGTGGTGGGCAGCAGCTTTGGTGACTGCTGGACTCCTTAGCCACGCCCATGTGATAACGGAAATTCGAAACTCGAACAAGCAAGCTATGGATTCTCCAAAAGCTTGCTTCTGGCAGAAGGGCATCGACAAAGAACTTGCTTCACACCACAAAAACAAAACATGGACACTTGTTCCAAGATCTCAAGCTTCAAACATCCTTGTAGCATAAACACCCCCAGCGATAGGGGTGTATGCGCAGTTCGACCAAGACCCTTGTCGATCGGGAAGACGGGGGTGAAGCAGGACACCAGCTAACGGCACCGGGCAGCGGGCCCGGGTAGCGTGGTAGAGCGGGAACGGGGAGGACGCCGGTACGCGCGAGCGGTTCGACGCCTCGACGTCCCGGCGCGGTACTGGGTAACGATCCAGTACCGACGGGCGGAGGCGGAGCCGGCTCGTGGGCGTACCGCGCGCGTCCTCAACCCGCGCTCGGTGCCGCTTCTAAGGTAATTAGCGAGCGTTATCTTAGAATAAGCGGGAAGTCGGACCTTGACGGTCGGTGGGTGACACGTCCGTGCTTGTCCTCCTCCACCCCGCCGGTCCGCTCCATATTTAATATACAAAACAATCTATAACACTACAGTACCGAAGTACTGTAGTGGACTACTGTAGTACAGATCGGACCGTACTGTAATACTGTCAGCCATCGTGGCTGACAGTACACGTGTGTGCGCGCGCTTCCGTCCCGCGCGGTACACGTGTGCACGTGTGCACGCGTGCGCCCGGTACCCGAGGGGTACACGTGGCCACGCGCAGTAGTATTGTAGAGCATCGGGCTCCACAGCACTAGATCCCGTTGTCGATCTAATCTAACTAAAAAGCCCCAGGGGGGATTATACTACACGGCCCCCCCCCCTTAAGCGGGGACGTCCGCGTCCACGGGTTGTAGAGCTAGAGAAATGTCCGACCGCGCTATCGGTACGATCGCCTCCGTTCCCTCTAACAACTCCGCCCCCCGGTCAGTGTCCTCCGTTTCTCCGTTCGCGTTCATTTGCGCGCGTGCCGACTGCTCGTCCCTTTTCTTAGCCTGCGTTGACCCCCTCTGCCCTTCCCGCGCGACCTTGAGCGCGTCCGTGGGCCTTTCCTTCGTCAGAGTTTTCTCTCCCCCTTTTTTTTTCAGCGACGTGCGGTGTGACAGAGGTGAGGGCGGAGACGTGCGGCGTGCTGACCAATTGTATCGCTCCCTCTTGTCGGCCGGAGGCGCGGGGGAGCGGGGTTTGTCTGATCAGTTGGCGGGTGCGTATTCATTCGCTACTCTTCTTCTTGCCGCTCGCCGTCGAGGCGAGAGCGCGAAGACGCGAAGTCCGTTTTCTACCTGGCGCACCTCGCCTTCGTGGCGGGCGCGCCGGCGCCTGTGCCTCGGGCGGTGGCGGCCGGTACTGCCCCCCCGTCGTACAGTAGACTTGCCGGCCCTCGCTGCCCGTGGCGAGGGCCCAGCGCGCGGCGAAGCGCGACGACGATCCTTATCCTTGTCGGCCCTCGCCACCGATGGCGAGGGCGCCGCGCGCAACGCCGCGCGACGCATGCAATTATTCTTGGCCCACTCGCCGTCGGCGGCGAGGGCTTGTAGGGCAGCGCGGTTGCCTGTCATTCCCGTCGCGTGGAGTATCCGGCCCGCGGCCCCACTCCGCGCTGCGGTGCGGCGGAAAGTCCGCGTGGAAGCGCCTGGGCCTCGCAAGCTCGGCCCGCGGCGCTCCCCGAGGACTTTTTCCGGCGCTTCTCGCGCTCCGGTTCCACCGAGGCAAGGTCCCACGCGGGTGTCATCTTCGTCCCCAGGCAATCGGGGCGAGGGCAGAGCGCGCGGTATTCTCCTTATCAACGCGCCCATCGCCATCGAGGCGCGGGCGCAGGACGCACTGAAGCTCGTATTGTCCTTGGGACCCCTCGCCATCGGTGACGAGGGCCCAACGTGCGACGAACGTTCTTATCCTCGGCGTCCCTCGCCATTCGGGGCGAGGGCGCGCGACGCGGTCGTTCTTCTTGATGCCTCTCGCCGTCGGTGGCGAGGGCACGGCGTGCAGTAGTCGTCTTCTTTCGCGCCCCTCGCCGTCCGGAGGCGGGGGCGCGAGCGCGCGGGCGGTGGTCTTTCACTTGGCGTCCCTCTCCGTCTGAGGCGAGGGCGCGGCGCGCTGGTACAGCACGAGGAATTCGTCTTCTGGCGCGGCGCCTGTCCTTATCTTTCGCGCCCCTCGCCTTCCGGGCGGCGGGGGCGCGAGTGCGTGGCATTCGTCTCCTTCAGCGCGCCGCCTCGCCACTGGGGTGAGGACTCAGACGCACGGCGTCCGTTCTCTCCTTCAGCGCGCCCCTCGCCACCGCGGCAAGGGCGCAGACGCACGGCGTCCGTTCTCTCCTTAGCGTCCTTGGCGTCGTGGCGAGGGCGCCGGAGCGCGGCTCCGATGCCCACGCGCGGGGTGCGGGGAAAAAGTTTGGTGGAAAGCTCGAGGCCGTGTCTTTGTCGGAGTCTTCCCGATTCTCAGCCGGTGGGCCCCGCAGCGGGACGTCGTCCGCCACGCTCGGCTTTGGTGGGGTGCCTCCTCCAGTCATCCCATTTGCGGGGGAGGGTACCCATTTCCCACACGGAATGCGCCGTGAATTGGGACTTTTTCTTGTAATACACGTGTGCTGCGACTTTTTTCCGTCCGCCGCGCAATCAGAAAATCATCCCAAAAATTGTCGTAATTTGCCGCGAAAACAATTTCTGCCAAAAAATCAGAGCACGGTTCCTGATTGGTGCGCTGTCGTCTGAGGAAGAAATCTTCCCAAAATTAAATCATGGCATGCGCCGTGATTAGCGACAAAAAGTTCTAATTCCAGGAGCAGACTCTTAAGTTCAGGCGAGCTCGTCGATATGCCCTTATCCGTAACGGAGCGGTTCCGGCCCCCCCCTTAAGCGTGAACGTCCGCGTTCACGTCTGGGGAGAGGCTTCTGCCGGTGCGCCTCCGGAGGCGTTGGGCGTAACGAGAGACCAACTCCTCCGGGACGTGAGTCCGCGCAGTCCAAGTGGGCGCGTCGTAATCCGGCCACTTGATGAGGAACTCCGTAGTTCCGTCTTCCATGACTCGATGTCTCAGTAGCCGTTCAACGGCATACTGCGTTCCCGCGGTGACCTTATCGGCGAGGTCCCGCGGGGTCGTCGTACTTGCTCGTGGCGCGTCTATCGGAGACGGCGCGTACACGCAGCGGTCGGCAGAGACTTGCTCGGTGACCCCATCACGATCGATCGTGATGGTTCGGCGGTCATTGGCGAGCACGCGGTAGGTTCCGACAGCGGGCGAGGCGAGCCTGTTCGACGTCTTAGCCCCATCGGTGGGGTTGAGATATACGTATTCTCCGGGACGGAGCCCGGAATTAATACGTCGTATGCGCTTATCGAAGTCGCGCTTGTAGCGAGCCTGCGTCCAACGCAGGCTCCCGTAGGCCTTTTGGATAGTCGAGTCCAAGGTCTTGAGGAACTCGGCACGTTGGTTCCCCCTATCGGAAGGGGGCGCGTCGCCGTCCGCCCGTTGGAGAGAGAACTCCGGCGGTGGCCTGCTGAGCACGAGCTCAAACGGCGTGGTGCGTGTGGTGCGATGTACGTGGGAGTTGTACGCGTACGTAAGCGGCCCCACGTACACATCCCAGTCGTCCTGGTGCTCACCCACGTAGTTCCGCAGCATCAAGGCGATTGTTCGGTTATATCGCTCGACTTGCCCGTTCGTCTGGGGATGGTACGCCGAAGTGTACAAATTCGTTATCCCCAGAACGCGGCACGTGCTGTGGAAGAACTTGGCGTTAAACTGCGGTCCGTTATCGGACAGCAACGTGCGCGGGACGCCGTACTTAAACACCCACGATTCGCAGAACGCAACCGCGACGGTGTATGCGGTTATCGTGCGGAGCGCAACAACTTGGGTCAGCTTACTGAAGCGGTCCGTAATCACGAGCAGGAATCGTTTTCCTGTCTTTGTCTTGGGAAGCGGCCACAAGATGTCGATTGCGAGGCTTTCGAGGGGCCTCGTAGCTGGAAACAACCTCAATCGGTTGAGATGTTTCCTCAGCTTGACCCGGTTCATCGCGCAGGTTCGACACCCTCACACCGTGGCTGCTACGTCTGCAGCCAGGTGGGGCCAGTAGTACTCGCGTCGAAGTGCGTAGTACATACGGTTCTGGCCCGGGTGCCCCGCGATGGCCGGGTTGTGGCACAGGCGAAGGAGCCTAGCGCGAAGCGTCCGAGGTACCACCACCTGAACGATATCAGGGTCGAGGGGGGGCCCGTTTGAGCACCCCTTGGTAGTCCTCGAAGAACGCGGAGTCCCGGGACTCTGACTGTCGTGCCAAAACGGTTTGGCAGAAGTCATCCACGCGTTGCTCCTCGACTATCTCCTCTATCGAAAGAGGGGCCGGAAGGTCGTCCTGCAGTGGGGCGACCGGGGCATCGAGCACGCCAGCCTCGGGGTCTTCGGCGCGCTGGATGTCGGCGGCGTCGACCTCGTGGTTCTCCTCCCAAAACGAATTGGGTCCTTGGAGAGCGGGGGCTTCGTCATCGCCCCTCGGTTCGTCGCGCGTCCGTGCGCGCGACCTTGTTCGGGCTTCGGCTTGGTTCCCTGTCGTTACGAAGACATGGACGGCCTAATGATCACAACTGGCGGTACAAGAGTGGTCCGCGAGCTCGTTCGATACGTCTCGAACTGTCGTGCCCCCGTCGAAAGTGGGGATGTCGTCATCCACCTCGACGGTGGAGCGAGGGTCATCGGCGACCTTCGGCGACACGAGTCGTGACAGGGCATCGGGCACCTGATGCACGCGTCCGGGGCGGTACTGAATGGTGAAATCGTATTCAGCCAGACGTAGCCACCACCGGGTGAGTCCTCCGGAACTCTCGGTGAGTGACATGAGCCATCGGAGGGCGTCCGTACGGTG
This sequence comes from Chondrus crispus, assembly GCF_000350225.1. Lineage (NCBI taxonomy): Eukaryota > Rhodophyta > Florideophyceae > Gigartinales > Gigartinaceae > Chondrus > Chondrus crispus. The sequence goes on from NW_005179056.1 coordinate 128,482, forward strand.
AACTTCGTGCTCTCTACGTACGGCCGTAGTGTGCGGACGGCCCACACTACGGCGAAGCACTCCCGTTCGGTAGCGCTGTAGTTGCGCTCACTATCAGACAGTGAGTACGACCAATACCCCACGGGGCGCCAGTCGTTCGGCTCTTCGTGCCCCTGAAGTAAGGTGCAGCCGAGTTGGTAGGCACTCGCGTCGGTGTCTATCATGTACGGACGACCGTGCCGGGGCAACGCGAGGATCGGCGGAGCGATCATGCACTTCTTAAGGTTCTCGAACGCCTGAAGTTGCAGCTCCGTGGGGTTATAGAAATCGGGATCCGAATCCTTGCGCGTCATGTCGGTCATAGGACGCGCAATCTTAGCGAACCCCTTAACGAATCGGCGGTATACGTTACACGCCCCGAGGAGCGAGCGCACTTGCGTCAACGTCCTTGGGAACGTGAACGTCTTGAATGCGTCGGCCGCCGTATCAGCCACGCTCAACTTGCCTGGGGAGATGACGTGCCCCAGGTAGTGCACCTTTGGTCGGAAGAAGCTGCACTTCTTGAGCTTAAGGGAGATACCGGAACTCCGCAGTAAGCTCAAGACGGTATCGAGATGCCTCGCGTGTTCTCCGTGCGTACGGGAGAACACGATCACGTCGTCGAGATAGACGAGGCATATTTGCCAGCGGACTCCGGAGAGTATTATGTCGAGCGCACGTTGGAAGGTGGCCGGTGCCCCTTTGAGTCCAAACGGCATGCGCAAGTGGCGAAACATGCCCATGTGCGTCGTAAACGTGGTCTTATCCCGGTCTTCCGGAGCGACCGGGATCTGCCAATAACCGGAATTGCAGTCCAACGTGGTGAAGACGGCTGCATCTCCTAACGAGTCGATGCAGTCGTCCATCCGTGGCAGTGGATACGAATCCGCTGCCGTCTTCGCGTTGAGACGCCGGTAGTCCACGCAGAACCGAAGAGAGCCGTCTTTCTTCGGTACGAGCACCACGGGGAACGCCCACTCGGTGCTCGCGGGTTCGATTACCCCTGCGTTCAACATCTTGCTGACCTCCTTCGCGACCATTTCGCGCATGGCCGGGCCCTTCCGATAGGGCATAGAACGAATCGGTTTCGTTCCCGGTTCGAGAGAAATGCGGTGCTCTGTGGCTTGGATCGTTCCAAGCACACCGCTCCACAGACTCGAGTGCTTACGGAGCATCTCGAGTACGTGGCCACGGAGCTTGTCATCGTCGATGTATGACAGGTCGATCTCTTTTTCCCAATCCATCGGTGGATTTTCAGAATCCTTTTGCTGGTGGAGTACAGTACCCTTCGCCGTCGGTTGGCATAAAGGCGACCGTTCGTCCGGGTCGACCCCCCTGCCCCCGGCGGTGGTCTTATCGTCGGAGTTGGATCTTCCAACTCGTACCCCACCGACTGGATCGGTAACGTCGGTCAGGTGTAGCGCGTGCGCGATCCCCTCGGCGACCTTATGTTCGAGAGTGAGGATCGCGAGGAGGTTGCGCTTCGCGTATCCCACGACGGTGTGCTTCGGAAGCCGCCTTTCTCGTCGTGAGAAATTTGCGACGATGACGTCGAAGGTCTGATTCGGTAAGACCTCCGCGACGACATTCGTCAGCCTCACTCCATGTCGGTGTTGGAGTGAGGGCTTGGGCTCCAGGAACACGAGGCCCCTCCCCGCGGTTGTCACACGCACACGGGCTTGTGACATCGCGGGGATAGTAACCCAGCGGGCGATTCGGATCGCCTGCGGGGCCTCCTGGCGTACGTCTGGCCGACCCGTGTGTCGTCCGTGTCGCCTGGGAGGGGGAGTCGACTCCCCCTTTCCCTCGACGATGGCAACAGAACCGCCTTGGCGTAGCTCCATTCGTTGAGCTTCGATGTCGATACATTGCACGTGCGTATCGATGAAGGCCGTGCCGAGGAGGACTGGCACGGCGAGCCGGTCCGCGACTACGAACGGAATTCGGAACACCGTGTTCCTCAACCGCACGGCCAGGCGGACCACGGCCGAAAGCTTGAGGGGGTTGCTATTCGCGCCTGCCAATCGTGGCAGAGGTGCGTCGTGCACGACGTAACGCGTCCAATCGGGGGAAAGGTCGGCCTTCCTCACCAGATTATACCCCGAGCACGTATCAACGGCGATCGTACGGGGTTTAAATGCATTTCCCTCTGTGGCTATCGAGCCGAGGACGTTGTAGATCTTCGACGTCATAAGGCAAATGACGCCGTCGACAACCTTCGGGGAGACCTTATCGGTGAGGTCGTTCCGCCGGGGCCTTCGATTTCGGTGCTGGCCCCGCTTGAGTTTCCTTCTCCCCCTTCCTTGGGGCGTCCGCAGATCAGTGAGGCCCCTCGGATTACTCGAGTCCGTACGACAAAGACCCTTCTCCGGAGACCTTGGGCTCGCGGGAGTCAGGGGGTCGACCGAATCTTTTCGGTCGTCGTTGCCCCCGTCGCCTTCGCTACGCCTCACCGGGACGTCGGCTGTCCCCGTGTCTTGTTCTCCTAACGTCGGGCCTTCGGAGGCCTCGACGTGCGCTCTCTCCTGTGTCGGCATTACAGGAGCTCCCGTGTTCGCCTCCGGTAGCGGGGGATGTATTATCGGACAATACCCCCCGTGTCCTCGGTGAGGACGAGGGGTCGGGTCTAGTTCGTGGGAAAGAGACGGCTCACGCGACCCCGTGTACGTAACCGTCTTTACCCTTTTTTCGAACTACCTGTGCTATCGGAGCTAACCTCCTGGCTATCGACGGCTAGGTCTTCTTCGGGTAGCCGTCCGCGTGGGTCGGGACGATTCCCCCACTGCGGCTCAGCGGCCCTGGCTAAGTATTCCGGTACTTCCGGGCCTTGACCTGCGGCGTCCGGTCGTCGCAGGATATGGGGGACGAAGCGAGTCGGCTCGCCTTCGTGACCCTCCGTGGGTAGAGGGTACGGATCCTCTACCCAGTCTTGCAGGTACATTATCGCATTTTGTACCTGTTGGGGTAACCGAGAACGGTCTCGGTCCCCTCTCTGCTCTTGGCGCGGGTATCTTGTGTCCGCCTGGCGGTAGGCGGGTCGATCCCAACGATCGACTTCGTTACGACGGTACTCGCCTCCACGGGGAGCCAAGCGTGCGCCCCCACCCGATTGGTTCGGGAAACTTTGGCGCGGGGGACGGCCCTCGCCCGCCGCTTGCCGGAGGAGATTACGCGCCCCTGGGCGCATCTCCATCTGGTAGCGGTAGTTCGTGTACGCCGTGAACATTCGTTGTTCCGGCGAAAAGAACGGGCACGCGTACATGGCATGCCCGTACGTACGGCATAGCCAGCACACGTACGCACTGCCATCCGTTGAGGCGAAGGTCGCCGCGTGCCGCGCCTCCTCATCGGTGAGGAGGGGCACGCGGGGCGAGGCGCTTCCGTTATCTCGTTTCGAGATATCGAGCTCGGCGACGCGGGGGTCCGTGCCCGTTGCCACTCTCGGAGTGGCCGCGAATGCGGTCGCGTAACTCGATGTCGCTCCGGTCGACATCGGTGAGGGGGTTCGTGCCCCCACGGGCCCTGCTCCTTGCGTAATGAGGACAGGGTCGGCCTGCCACTCATCCTCCCCGATATGGAGGGTCGAGGCGGGCGAACTTGTCGCGGCGGACTTCGTAGTCCTGCCAGCCCTCCCTACCGGTTTCGGATCCGGCAGAGGTAAACTGCGCCGAGCGCGGTACGTTGTCCCTTCCGCCGTGGCGATACGGCGGATGGTCGGAAGATCGGTCTTCTGACTGCCTGGCAGCCTTTGCACCGTCTCGGATACTGCGGCACGGGTTGCCGGGGCAAGTCCCCGCACGAGGTAGTGCGCGAGGGACTGTTCGGAGAAGACTGCCGTGCATCGGAACGCGGCAGTCTCGAGTCGGTCAGCAAACGTGCTTTTCGTCTCATGCAATTGCTGTCGCGCCGTAGCGACAGCGTCGTACGCTTCACCTAACACGTCGTCCGTGAGGTAGCGTTTTAAGAATTGATTCACGAGCCCCGGCCAGCTCACTTCGTCATGGAGATGGCCGGCGCGGAGGCCACGCATCGTATAACTCGTATACAGGCGCTCCGCGTCGCGCTCGAGGAAGTGAGCGAGGACTCGTACCGCAACACCTTCGGTCAGGTGTTGCGAGTTGAAGGTGATTCGGATATCCTTCAAAAACGGCAGCAGCTGGATCGGGTCAGTACCGTCGAAGCTGCGCATCGTGGGACGGATCCCACGACAGCGTTGGACGTACTTCGCGATCCGTCCCGCGTCACCCGAGGTAACGAGCCTCGAGGTGTTATCCAAGCGGTACATACGATAGTCAGCAACGGCGCTGAACTCTTGGATCATCGTATGTACCGGCTCGAGCCCGGGTTCAGCGGGACCCAGCGTGCCGAAGGAGGTAACCGGTAGCGTACGGATGACTAACGGACCTTGATGCTCGGCGTAACTCGCCGGCGGGTAGCCGCCCCAGCGGGGATCGACGGAGAACATCGGTTCTCCGGATCCGCGGGGGGCTCCTCCACGGTCCTGTTCGTCCGCGTACGATACGCGGTCCACTTGCCGCCTACTTCCGGCGATAGGCGGCAAGGCTTGGGTCTCAGACGCGAAGTTCGCGTCTATCGGAGGACGGCTTCCTTCTGCAGTCCGACTGGTAGCGGCACCAGTCGGACGCCAACCTTCGGGGGCGGCGGCGCTCGGAGGTACGGTACCACCGGGCCCTCTCGAGGGGGCACCGGGTAGCCTTTCGGCCATGGTACGTTCCATGTCACGAGCACGCCGACGAGTGGCGTCGAGCTCAGCGGAGAGGTGCGCGAACGCACCCAATTGCTCTGCGGACGGAGAGGTTCGGTCCTCGGGTCGTCTCACCGAGGTCGGCCTCTCAGGACGACCTTGCCCGGACGGTCCGGGCGAGGCGAAACGGGAGTCTTCGACGAGCACTATCCGCGAGTGTAACTCGTCGATCAGTGCTCGGAGATTCTCTAAGGACTGCGTCACTCTATCGAACCTCCCTTCACGCAGGGAGCGGAGTTCGGCCATACATCGAGTGTATACATGGTCCGATACATCGATCCGAAGGGAAGTACGGACTTCCTCGATGTATTCGGCTATGCGTTCGAACATCGCCGCCGCTCTTTCCTCGGAGGATCCGAGCGACGGTTCGCGGTCACGAGGACCTGCGTCGCCGTCGCCCGACGGGGCGGATGGGGACTGCACAGCGGCCGGACTTAGATCCGCCGCTTCGGAGCGGATCGAGGGCTCAAACTCTTGGCTCATCTTGACGCGATCGGTTCGCGGAGGGAAGCGGAAGTCTTCTCGGAGATCGGACTCCAGGGTCTTCTAGGTCGGGAGACCACTGTAGCATAAACACCCCCAGCGATAGGGGTGTATGCGCAGTTCGACCGAGACCCTTGTCGATCGGGAAGACGGGGGTGAAGCAGGACACCAGCTAACGGCACCGGGCAGCGGGCCCGGGTAGCGTGGTAGAGCGGGAACGGGGAGGACGCCGGTACGCGCGAGCGGTTCGACGCCTCGACGCCCCGGCGCGGTACTGGGTAACGATCCAGTACCGACGGGCGGAGGCGGAGCCGGCTCGTGGGCGTACCGCGCGCGTCCTCAACCCGCGCTCGGTGCCGCTTCTAAGGTAATTAGCGAGCGTTATCTTAGAATAAGCGGGAAGTCGGACCTTGACGGTCGGTGGGTGACAAGTCCGTGCTTGTCCTCCTCCACCCCGCCGGTCCGCTCCATATTTAATATATACAAAACAATCTATAACACTACAGTACCGAAGTACTGTAGTGGACTACTGTAGTACAGATCGGACCGTACTGTAATACTGTCAGCCATCGTGGCTGACAGTACACGTGTGTGCGCGCGCTTCCGTCCCGCGCAATACACGTGTGCACGTGTGCACGCGTGCGCCCGGTACCCGAGGGGTACACGTGGCCACGCGCAGTAGTACTGTAGAGCATCGGGCTCTACAGCACTAGATCCCGTTGTTGATCTAATCTAACTAAAAAGCCCCAGGGGGGGTTTATACTACAATCCTGACGTCCAGGTGGGTTTTCGGAGTGAAGCAACTTTCTGACGAGTCCCGAAAATTGGTCGAAACTGCAAAGGGACGTCTTGTGGCACGAGGCTTTCAACAAGTAGAAGGCATCGATTACACTGAAACTTTCGCCCCTGTCATCAAGTTCACAACTATCCGTCTGCTGCTGGCACTGGTTGCGCACTTTGACCTTGAGCTGCATCAGATGGACGTGGTGACTGCCTTCCTCAACGGTGGCCATCACGAAGAAATATACATGGAGCAACCTGAAGGATGCGTCGACAAAGTCAAACCTGATTCGGTGTGTAAACTTCTGAAAGCAATCTATGGTCTTAAGCAAGCCCATCGCCAATGGCATAGTAAGATCGATGATTTTCTGATCACCGAACTTGGTTTCAACACTACACGCAGCGACCCATGTCTTTACATTCGACGTCAAGGCAATGTCATCATGATTATCGCGTTGTACATGGACGATCTGCTGCTAGCTGGAAGTGACTTGGAGGCCATATTATGGATGAAAATTGAACTCAACAAACGATTCGATATGAAAGACCTTGGTGAAGCGAAGACTTGTATTGGTCTAGAAATCGACCGTATACGTTCTAAACACGTCTTGACCGTCACACAGTCGAAGTATGCCCAAGCAGTACTGAAACGGTTCAAAATGTCGGCATGCAATCCTTGCGTTACTCCGATGGAACAGTCTCGACATGTCACAATGCAAGTTGCCGAAACTGGCACTGATGACAACCCATGCTTTGAACCATATCGTCAGGCCATTGGATGTCTAATGTTCCTAATGGTCGGGACCGGCTCCGATATTGCGTTTGCCATTGGAAAGTTATCTCAACACTGTGCCGACCCTCACGAGTCGCACTGGTCAGGTGTGAAACGTGTTTTGAGATACTTGCGCGGGTCCCAGCATCTTGGAATAGTGTTTGGTAAAGATGATCTTGGTACGGAACTTCATAGGTATAGCGACGCAGATTGGGGTGGATGCCTTGAGTCACGAAAATCAACGAGTGGGTACGTGTTCAAGCTTTGTGACGGGCCTATCAGTTGGGCTTCCCGGAAACAAACAGTAGTTGCAAAGTCTACTTGTGAGGCAGAATACATCGCACTCAGTGAAGCATGCAAAGAGGCCGCGTGGCTTCGACGCTTCCATGCCGATGTACTTGGTGCGAATTCGGATCCAACAGTTCGCGTTGGATGTGACAACGCTGGTACGATTGCGTTTGCTCAGAACGAATCTACAAATCGTCGCAACAAGCACATTGATATTACGTATCATTTTGTTCGAGATGCGGGGCAGCGAAAACTGGTCACATTGTACCATTGTCCCACAACAGAAATGCCAGCCGATATGCTGACCAAACCACTTGGTCGCGTGCTGTTTGAAAAGTTCGTGGGCATGGTTGGGCTTTCCGAGTGCAAAGCTGCCGAAAAAGCATGTGATCGAGGGGAGGTATTGAAATTGTGCGACCACATGCTGATATCTGAAAAGGTCAAAATCGAGTGACACGTGTACATGACTGCACGGTCCGAGCGCTCTCACCCATATCACGACATGACACGTGTAAAATCCCAGATTTTGGGGTTCCGGGGACGAAAGTGGCCTCTTGGAGGGTCATGCAAATTTGCATAGTTTTGCCAAGTGGAACCTTGGCCCATAGCACTATAGACTACACAGGAAACACTGCAATTCTATTGGCCCTCAGGTCTAATGCTGCAAATCTATTGGTCGAGCGTTGTCCACGTGTGCGTCATTGGCCTTGTGATGTACTTTAAATGGCCTGTATATGCCATAATTACGTTGTTTTGGGGGTTTCAAGTGGTTTGCCATGGTTGTAATGGGTAATTGCATGGGGCTCCCGGGCGGGACACATGTATGCCGTGTAGACATGTACACGTCGCCAGGTGGATTCGTGTACGTACACATGTACATGCATCCAGGTGTATGCACAAGAGGGTTTACAATTTTACAGTGTCAGACTGTTTGCGATCGTGCGCGTGTCCGAGTACAGTACATGTGAATCAAAAGTACAACAAGTACTTCTTGCGAGAGGAATACAGTTGTGCGATTATTCTGTGTACGCGTCACGCTGTATGCGAGTCTTGCGTGAGCACGCGCCGTTGCACTGTGCTCTCGTCATGGTGCGCCGTTGGACGCAAGTTCATGACAGTACTCGTGTGATTTACATGTATTATCATGTGAGTTGTGTAGAAAGTCTGGATGCACATTGTTATAACTTGCCATAATTATCTGACAGTGCTTGGCGAAATTAGTAAGGTGAGAAACAAGGATACGTATGGCGATTGTGATATGAAAGACGTTTGCGTTGTTGGAAATAGACTAGCGCCAAGTTGCTCGTTGCACAACAATGAAGTCTGGCATGACTGGATGCAGATTAGTAAGGTGTGAAACAGTTGCATGCATAGGGCCATGGTTTACAGTCATTTGGAATGTGTACAAATAGTTGTGAGCTAATAGTTACAAATCGATTCGTAAGTTGGAAATCGAACAGTATGGTCGGGCCACAAGAGGACCGCGCTTGGTCTCGCATAGTAGAGTATGGTTTACTGGGAGTCAGAGTAGAGCGATAGTGTAGCACTCGAAGTGTATAAGTATCGCAGGAAAACGGCTTCAAAGTAAACGTCGCAACCAACTCCTTCACTCACACACATCAACCCGCCCTCCTTCTTTCCCTTGCCCCTCCGAACCTACCATTACACACAACCACGATTTCAACCGAAAACGACTCCGAAACAAATGTACCGTATCGTGAGGCAGTGGGATCCCTGATGTACTTCATGGTTCGCACTCGTCCAGACTTGGCATATGCGATTGGAAAGCTTTCTCAACATTCTGCCAACCCATGTGAGTCACACTGGGCAGGTGTGAAACGGGTAATGCGATACGTGCAAGGGACTCGAAACTTAGGAATCGTGTTTGACAATAAATCTAAATCTCCGGAGTTGTTCGGCTTCAGTGATGCTGACTGGGCCGGTTGTTCAGACTCTCGCAAGTCGACCAACGGATATGTTTTCAAGTTCTGCGGTGGAGCGATCAGTTGGAGTTCCAGGAAACAGACTGTGGTTGCAACTTCGACGTGTGACGCTGAGTACATTGCACTATGTGAAGCGTGTAAGGAGGCGACTTGGTTGCGTCAAGTGGTTGCTGATGTTCTTGGACTTGATTCTGATCCCACGATTAGGATGGGGTGTGACATTGCAGGGACGATTTCGTTTGCCCAGAATAAATCGGTCAACCGTCGTAACAAACATGTTGATGTGAAATACCACTATGTCCAAGATGCAATTAAGAGAAACGTCATTTCTTTGTCACATTGCCCGACCACTTCCATGCCTGCAGATATCCTGACGAAAGCACTTGGGCGAGTTCTGTTCCAGAAGTTTGTAGAACTTCTAGGGCTTGCAGTAGCTACTTCTGGTAAAAGCATGTAATCGAGGGGGAGTGTTGTAATTCTACGACCACATGCTGATATGCATGACACACAACGACAGGTATGACACGTGTAAAATCGAAAACACTCTGCGTGACGAGCTGCGCAAGTTTTGTTTTTAACGTGTACACGTGTGAAATATGTACACGGTTGCGGTGTACAGTACAATCTGAGCATGTTTCATTTTCTTCGCCCGACACGTGTATGACCTGGACACATGTCCTCATTACACTGTTGGACGCGTACAGTACGCCTGCAGTCTTACAGACAAAGTGTAGAACCTTGGTGGTGGGTGCCTGGCACGTGCCAAAAGGTTTACAGCGTCCATGGAGTGCAGCACGGGTACAGCAGGACACAAAGATACCGTTGCGCGAGTTCTGAATTCGTAAGGCAAAATGTGCACTGTTGTAATTGACAGTGGACAGGACCTCACGAGAGATTCAGATTCATAAGGCAACGTGTGCGCTGTAAACAGTCCTTGCAGGATTGATTTGAATTCGTAAGGCAACGTGTGAGCTGTAAACGTGCCTTACGAATTTGTGCCACCCTGGATTTGGAATAGTAAGGGAATTTGTGCTTTGCTGTGCTTTGTTGTACTGCCTTACTAATTTCTCCGTCATGACAGTGGTAATTCGTAAGGCGGTTTTCTGTTCTGTTTGTTGGGCCATCGCCAGTTTGGCTGAGTAGCAAGACGGGCACATGTGTTAGAGCCAATACATTTGTAGTATGTGTGTCGTAGTGTTTGGTAGTAGAGTTCTAGAAGATTGCAGAAGTGTATAAGTAGTGCCAGAAGTTGGCGACTCAAAGTAAATCGGTACCCAATCCTTCAACTTCACCTCATCAACCGTCCTTCCATTTCCCTTTGTCCCGCTGACTTTCCAATACATGCAAAACGTTTGATAATTTGCAAGGATGGGGACTACCGTTGACGTTCAACATGAATTCTACCTCGCCGCGACCAGCGACATTAGCTCTAGCCTTCGGGCCCATCTCGACTGATCCAGATTGCATCTGTTCATACGTAACGAACAAAGAGCGATCAAACGTAATGTGAGCGCTGCAACCGGAATCGACAAGCCATGACCTTGCGTTTGCAGCCCTCTTTTCTAGAGTGGAAGTCGAAAGCAAGCAAGTAAAGTCACTCTCCGCAAAGGCAGCAGTAGAATTGTCATCTCGAGAAACGAATGTACTTGGCTTCAAGGCAGTGTTGCGTGACCGGAACCCATCTGGCGGTGCAGGTCGGCGCCCATTCACGTCCTTGCCCCAGCAACGCGGTGCAGTATGCCCATGTCTATTGCAATTCGTACATTTCATATCGCGTCGAATAGGCATACGATTGACAAGTGCAGGTGGATGTGGTGATGAAGCAGAAGCGGTCTTCATGCTTTCTCGTTGTTCTTATTGCAGCAGACGACTCTTCACAAACTCGAGTCCAAACACTTTATCTTCATTGCCAAGTGCGTCAAGAGCAACAATCAAGTTATCGAATCGTGGAGGCAAGCCATTCCACACAGCCATTGCAATTTCTTTATCGTCAATCTCAACACTCATTGACTGCAATCTGGCAGCAAGTTGCTTCACAAGATTGATGAACACGAGCACTTTCTCGGATGGGAGCATGGATACAGTGTAAAAGTGGCGACGGGCGGCAAGTTTGTTGGGCAAAGTATGACGCTCAAACACATTCAGAATTGCTTCCCATGTCTGTTTCGCACTGCTACACCCTCGCACATGTTGCAAGTAGTCATCAGAAAGCGTGAGTCCGATGACTGCCTTTGCTTTTGCGTCACCACGGATCCATTTTCTCCGGTCATCTGACGTCGCATTCTCCGGTATATCATCAAAAACGTATTGATCGACATCTCGGAGAGCAAGCAGTAGCTGAATTTTCTGCTTCCAGATGTAAAAGTTAGATGCGGTCAGCTTCTCAATTCTGACCGATCCAGAGCTTTGGTCATCCATTTCGCCGAATGGATGTACCCTTCGAGTATACAAGGTCTTCTGTTCCGGGATCCCAAGCCGTTAACCGATAGTCAACACAATGGCAAGCCCACCCGTATAAGAAGTTTGTAACGATTACTCGGAAACGTTCTTGGTGCTTGTTCCCGGCGGAGTGGAACAAGCGTATTCTTCTTAAAAATGCCTTAGGGCGCTACCCCTGTATGTGGGCCAGTGCGGGTCTTTCGACTGTGAACTAAATCAAACGTGCCACGAGTAAGCACAACACTTTGCCTGTGGACGAAGCAAGACTTTTGGTCACTACCGCGAACGGTCCCTGCAACCGAAATCGGCTTGTCCAAACTTGATACGGTACTACCCCAATGAGGTTTCCCACAACACAAGAATGAAACTGCCTTCGTCGTACTCGTGTGATTTGTTCACAATCACGCCTAGGGTCACCCTCTTCCGTGCGAACTTAATCAAGGTACGCAACCTTATACACGTATAGTGAGAGGTTCAGTGTTTAGGCACGTATTCTCTTCACTCAAGGGACCGAAGTCGTACCTATAGGGCTAATACCGACAGCGTTACCCACACCGCCGACGCACCTCCCGAAGGCAGAGTGCGGATCGACTAGACCAGTACACTGTGATCCTCCCCGAGGATCAGTGTTTCGTCTCTCGACGATTCTTGGTCGGACCCTCGCTCAAGTCAGATTTCCAATGGCACAAGCCTTTCACCAAGAGCGAGGGTATCGGCAGCTACGACGATCACCGGCGTGATCGAAGGGCAGTCTTCTTGGATTGATATACCCTACGAGAATTTATTGAAAAAATGTGATGGCAAAATGCTTCTATTGTGAGCGTCCCATTTTGCAAAATTTGATTTTTTTAGTTCACGTTAGGGTATGTACAGCGTGATATGCATTTCGCATTTTTGCGCTCATAACACTGTGACCTGCATACAGGTTCAACATTAAATCGTGAGCAGCGATTAAAATGAGATCAGATGGAGAATATTGTGAGTACCTTACACTCACCATGCACCAACGGTACAATCACACGAAACTCCCTTTTACCCCCCTCAACATCTTAAATATCTCCGTTTCAAATGGCCATATCACAGCACATACCGCCTTCTGTATGCACCCAAAAATGTCGCTTTACAGTTGCTGCGTGTTCGTCTACAGTACGCACTTTGCACGCCCCTTGATGCCCACTTCGTCAATAATAATAGCATACATCCGCACCGTTCCTCTTCACCCCCCGCCGCCCCGCCCCCCCTCCCTCCTCCCCCCGATGGCGCTCGTCTTCGCGCCCGGCTCGCGGCTGCACCGCGTCGGCCGGGCGTCGGCGCTGCCGCTGTCGGTGCCGGCGTTCGAGCTGCAGCCGCCGCACGCGTTCGCGTGCGCGCTGGCGCTCGTGCTGTCGGCGCGCTTGGCGCTGCCGCCGTCGGCCTGCGCGCACCTGTCGGTCGTCGTCGTCGAGCCGGCGCTGCGCCTCCCCGCCGCGACGCGCGCCCCGCTCGAGCGCGCGCTCGGCAGTCTCCTCTCGTGTGCGCGCCTTGCCTTCGTCTCCCCCCTCGCCGCCGCCATGGCCGCCGTCGTGTGCCCCACCCCGCTCGTCCTCGACGTCGGGTGGGCCTCCACGCGCGTCCTGGTCCACCCCGACACCCTCACCCTCGCCCCCGTTGGCTTCATGCACGTCGCAGAGCGCGCCTGCGACCGAGCACTCGCACCGCTCGCCGTCCGCCCCACCCCGAGACGCCCTCAGAGTCTCCACCTGCCCGTGTGACGTGCTTTTCGACCCACATGACGGTACGAAAACTTGCCCACTCTTTCCTTGATCCGCCCCGAGCTGTGCGTTCCGCCGCGTCAGCGCTGACCTCCGCGTCCTGTGTGTCTCTGTCTATCTATCTCTCTCTCCCTCTTTCTCTCCTCTCTTCTACAGACGAGTGCAACGTCGCCGCGGCCGTGCTGCGCGCGCTGCCCTCGTGCCGCGACTTGTACACATGCGCGCGGCTGGCGCGGTGCGTAGTGCTAGTGGGCGGCGAGTGCTCGCTGCCGGGGTTTGCGGCGCGTCTAGTGGAGGTCGCGCACCTCCACAGTCCACACGCACATCTCCGGCTCGACGCAGAAGCCACCGCCGCCATGCGCCGCGAGGTGCTTGTCGGCAAAGGGCCTTTGCTCGAGGCCCTGCGTAACAAGAACGGCTCGTTTGACCTTTGACTTCACGTGGACGCGGCATACGTCTTCCATACCATTGTGGACGAGATGAACGAGTTTGAGCCCAAAAGGATGCACTGCTTCCAATTTCAGGAGCCCTATCTGCCGCACTTCGTCCCGCAACAATTCCAAGCTCTTTCCAATCTGTTGCTAACTTCCGACGCGACCGCGCAGTGTCCGATTGATACCATCAACACCGACGGCAGTGTCTTGCAGAAGGAGATCCGACCGTAGGGAATCGTCCAAAAAATAAGTGCGCTTGCGGCCGCGTGGGGCCGATGAGCGGCTTCGATTATCCGATAGTCTATGCGCACTGGTCGGTACTTCATGATTAACTACAGACACAAGCCGCCGTATGATCGAGACGTCCTCTAGTGTCTTCGCAGTAAAGGCATTTCGAGTGCTACAATTCTTGTACAGTTGTCCATATGCCCCAGTCTGCAACCCCGAAACCCATTCTATCACAGCCGTGGCATACTCCTTCTGCCAATGCCCCCATCGCTCCGAATGATCCTCCACTGTGGCAAACGAGATCAACTTTAAAACGCGACCGTAGTACACTTCGAATTGGGCGGCTTCTGATTCCATTTCGCAGGCCACAAACCAATTCGCGCGATCCCGGTCCCTTTCCCTGTGCCAACTACTTACTTGCAAATTAGTTCCAACGGTTTGCGTTCCAGTTGCACACACGAACTCCATGCGAGGAAAATATGTTGCATACGAAATGCTGTCGAGTATGCCATCTGCTTCGGACGGTGTCATTCCGTCATATTTCCTAGTCAGGTAGCTTCTCATCCACAAATACAGGCGGTCGTCATCGGAATTGCCGCCCGCAAAGCGACGCCTATACCCCATGCCTTTCAGTACGAACCCACCCTGACCTTCAACCTCAGCAAAGTTGCCACACGTACCGGCGAATGGCACCTTGAAGCGGATCTTAAATGATTCTGTAAACAACGCGTTCTTGTGCAGAGAGGCACTGGCAAGGTTTTTCGCATTAAGTCTACCAACTTGCCAACCAATATACCTCTCCATACCATATTGCGAGTAGCCCACCGGCGGGCCAGACTCGAGCACGCATCCGCGAATATGCAAAGGTAAGTGAAAGACAAGCTTGCAAAGCTTGATGAGCTCTGGCTTGAAGCGATAATAGTCGTTCTCGAAATGATTGTAGAACTCAAGAGATACTTGACCTAGGCGATCCAAAGCCGAACTTGTCAAAACTGGACGCCAGCACAGATCCACCATCTCCACATACTTTGCCCATCCCCCCAGATACGGCTCTGGCAGATGTCCATCAAGAACAACTAAGCTGTAAGAGAGGGTAAATGCTTTCAGCTCAGATGACTTCCAATCTTTATGCAGACTCATAGCCCTCGGTCTGCTGTTGACTTCACTTGCGATGCCATCCCCAAACGCCTGCAGTTCAGCATCGATTTGTCGGATTGAATGGATGCTCAAACCATACGGCTCTGTGCTGCTGGAGCACCAAAGTTTTAACATTTCCCTGGATATGTTGTAAAAGAGATGCATTATATCAATTGGAAATGAGTTGTAGGGAACAATGTTTGGCAAATCAAACAGCACTGAGCGTTCAGAAATTCCGCTGTGCACTTGGATGGCAGCCCTTGCTTGTCCAAAATTTGCCTCAATTGCCTCTAAAGTCGCGAGGGTCGTCTCGACTGTGCGGAGCTCAAGACTAGCTGGGTCGAATCGCTCTTCCATTCCGCCATCTGGGGTGCGAAACCGCGATGGATAATAGACATGTCTGGAATCCTCGACCCAAACGCCCTCGATCAGGCAAAACCGACAAGGTAGTTTTCCGTTGTGCCCCTTTACCCCACTGAGTTTCTTGACAGCTGGAAGGTCCCCGGTGAACCAAATAACATGCACCCTCACCATCCGCACGGAACCATCATGGAGATTCAACTCCGCCCCCCCTTCCCTGTTGATTTCCTGTATCTCCCGAACAAGCGGCTTCAAGAACGACTGCAAGTTTTTTGGCTCGCTCGGACCCGGAACGAACCCTAGGGGGAGCACATTCTTAACGGAGAACCGCAACTGTGGTGGCAGATTGCATATTGTAGCGACGATCGGCCAAACGTCATACGACTTGCGTTTAAAGGCCTGGAAACCATCTGCAGATACCGCAATAAATACATCATTCTCGACGTTCTCCTCACCGCCGTAAAGGTCACATACCCGCTTATAGGCGTTGCTGTCGTAAAAGTCACGAATTTGTCCGTTAGGTCTCGGGTGCACATATTCGAGGTATTTGTACAATTGCTCGAAGTGCTCCTTGCTTGCCATCATTGCCTCAAGCCGCGGCAGTAACGGAATGTAAGACATTTTCTGCGTCCCTGTGGCTCCAATGTCTGGCTTTTCTCGTCCGCACTCCGAACAATGAATGTCAGACTGATCCACGAAGCACATATGTCCGGGGCACACCGCGTAATCCATGACGCACTCGTCCAAGTACGACTCATAAATGACATTTGCAACAATTGTCTTCCAGCTCTTGTACGGGGACCCGAGAAGGAGGAGCATATCGTTCATCGCATTCACTGTGAGCCCATGTTTAAAGAAAAGGTTTATCCAGCCCTGATACTTCTCGACCCACAAAGAAAACGCGTTGCTTTCCTCTGGCGGACCTTCTCTGAATGCATCACCCCACTCTTCCCAATCGCGTCCGATATTTGTCCCCTCCTCGCTTCTATCGTCTGCATCCACCCCCTCAACACCTTCGTTTTCATTAAACCAGAATGCCGTTCCGAGCCCTTCCTCATCACTGAACTGTGGATCAGTGCCGTGATTCTGCAGAGAGCTTGTTGCCACGTGAAAACCTCCGTGCTCCGAAATTGCATACTGCGAAGCATCTGAGCGTCCCTGCTCTGAGATACCTTGTCTCACGAAAACAGCTCCAAACGGGTTAGCAGCAATGTCATGACCACTCTCATGAACGGTCATTTCCAGAATCGTCGGTTTCGGAATTACATCCGGAGTGCCATGCCCTGCTGGAAGCTGCAAACTATCTTCGTTCCTCTCACTAGGACCGCCGTAATTGTCTGTTGAAATGTGCTGTTCGCTTCCTATATCAAGAAGCTGTCTAGACACAACTGGTTCTGGCGCTGCGGATGGAGCGTCTTCTTCTAGAGCATCTGCATCGTGCTCATTTCCACAGTCAATATTTATATCTGACCGTGAAGCACTGATTCTCTGGGGTCTGCTGAGGCTCGTTCCTTCATCCCGACCAGCATACAAGCCGGTCCCTTCTATCGCGCTGTTAATAATGGCAGCATATTCTTGCAGGACATCGTCCGCGTCCGCGACTCGAGGGCCCCTGGGGAGCATCTGAGAAAGGCCGTTGGCCACACAACGATCATTTGCTGCACGACGATGATTCAGCATTGTCTTTAGACAAACAGCCCTCCCCCGCGGATAGCATCTGCAATCATAGGCAGGCAGGCAGATATACTGCGGCATCTTTGTTCCCAACAGCCTCTTTGCCACATCAAAACTGCGGTCTCAACTGCGTCGCCGGTGCTCGCGGTCCCTGCCTCGTAGTATTTTCCTACTCTCGTCAAAATTTTCCATGAAGTTGCAGTTATTCTCGAGATAATAGATTCCAAGATCACAGCTCCAACGCATCTGAACTAGATTTTTTCGTAGTCACAGGCCGAAATTTGGCCCAAGAGGAAAGTAGATCGCGGAATGCAACAGTTTTGAGAGTCTCTCAAGACTTTTGAAAATCAGTGGCGGACTAGTTCTCTGCGAAATTGCGTAAGTACATTCCGAGCACCGCGTCCGAACCCGGAGAGCAATATATGAACCGAAATGTAATGGAAATAAAACTGCAACTCCCAAACGAAAATGGCGCATCCGCTGGTCTCTTTCTGACCGATCACCAACGCTTCCACTTTTCACCCAGCACACTCCTATTGGCATCTTCTTTCTCTAACTCCACCTGCCCTTCCCTCAGAAAGGGTTTTTCAATTTCCACAACGTGCGGGCTTTATCAGCTCATCTTCTAGTATCCCTTTCCCATGCCAACTGCCTTGAGTCCTCTCGAGCGATGTCTGGAGCGTTTCAAGAGAGAAATGCTAACCCTAGTAAACAGGGCTCTAGAAAAGTTCCAAGCCTCTATTGATGAACTCGATCCGCATTGTGCACTTCCTCCGATACCCAGTCCGGTGCGAAAAGTGGACTTCCAACGTGACGCAAATGTGGCAGACCTTCTTCGCAAGGCGATCACACTTGCCAATGCAAATGTGCCAGATGGCTCCCCGAAGTATGTGCAGTTTCCCGAGTACGCAAGTGAGCGAAAACTCAATACAGATGCCAAAGATGTGTTAGAACTTTTGATGATCGAATGTATTGGAAAGAATTTCGGCGACTACGTCTGGGGTACTGTCTGCCGCGGGGCGTTTTTTGCTGAGTGTGAGGCCGTTGTTCGCAAAGCGGAGAAAATGAACGATTTCATCGTGTTCAAACAGACATCAAACCTTTGGGCCATTCGCTGGCTTGCAGAGCAAAAGATGAAGTCTAAGAGGCGCTCAAGTCCCGCCCGGGTGCGTGAAACCCAAGTCGAAACAGGAAATGCATCAATCGATTCATCTGCAAATCACATGCCGGCAGGAAGCGCATGTGCATCCGATACAGAAGTGAGAGCCCCTGTGAGAATTACTCAGGATTTTCTGGCAACGAACACACCCCATCAGTCAGAGTCGAATGAAAACATCACGACTGGCGCAAAAACGAGTACAAAGAGGGCAAAGTCCGTCGAAATTGATTCTGTAACGAAGCGTCGCCGCGTTGATGATTCAATGGCAGTGAATCGACAAACGGCCCAGAGAGGTGCCGGTGGTGGTCGTGGCCGCTCACGGGGCCGCGCCCGCGGTAGAGGCCGCGGCAGAGGCCGCGGTAGAGGCCGCGGAAGGGTCTTAACGTCTGCGTAAGTCATCAAAGCAATTTGTGCTCGAGGAAAAGCTCGCGGCATGGCCCGCGGACGCACTTGATTATCTTCGTAAGACGCCTTATGAATTTGATACTCAAAATGCGATTCTATGCATACATTTCAAGTACTGATGCAAAGCTGTTTGTGACGGTGGATCAGGAGAGGGGCCGTAGTTGTAGGCAAATAGGCATAGGTAAATGTATCGTTTCTTCTGACTCTAGGTTGCAAGGCAAGCTGTCGGTTACTGGAAACCGTTCTGATAAAAACACTGCCCCGACTTCCGCGCTGACCCTTGCCAGCGCGTGTCTGACGACCACATGGACATATCAGGTGATCGTGCAGGACAGTAAATAGAGAACCACAAAAGTCAGAATAACATCAGGAAGAGAGAGATTTTTCACGCTGGTCACCTAGTAACTTACGGCGTTGCTCTGCCTTCAAAGCGGAAAGCAGAGTTTGGGGGAGGTTGTGGCAGTGATAGCGAAAGGCTGGGCTGGGCGGAGGCAAGGCAGCGTGCGTGAACATGCAGGCAGCCGGCACCGGCGCACGCAAAACACGACGCCGTGTCAGTGGCATAGCGTTATGGTCGGATAGTGGGGTGTTGCGCTGAGGGGAGCCGGGGGGAAGTAGAGCGCTTGCGCCCAATCGAGAACTCGCCATCAACGGGAGCACAAAGAGGGCGCGATCGTGTTTGCGACGCCTCGAAGAGCGGATGAACTTTTTTTTGAGCGGATGCACTGCGGATTTTTGGAATCACGACTGTTGATTCGATGTTTGTAATGTACCGTAAAGCGTGTTGCGGTTCGGGAATGATCATGTTCATGGCCTCTCGAGGAGTGACGAAAGCGTTCCGCAATTGGACAGTGTGGGATATTTAGAAACGGCAAAAATTGGTTATTTTTTTTAAATGGCAACAAAACAACTGTCCAACGTCTCCCTTGGAATCAACTCTAGCTCCCTTGTCCCCGGGGTGGGCCGTGGCTTCTGCAGCGTCTTCGCCCTCGCCGCTAGCCTTGCGTGCCTCATGCTCGTCAATATCAACCTCCCCCTCAGTAACATCCGCGGCGTCCGCATACGAGCTAGCGGCGTCAGTCTGTCGAAAAAGTCTGACACAATTTTCGGCTCGCACCGCGAGAGGGATGCTGGCTTGTGGGCCTCGCCAATTCCAGCAGATTTCACGGCAGACTTGATCGCGGCGAGTACGTCCGTCAAGCGCTTCCCATCTAGCTCGAAGGCCTCCTTTTCCTCTAACGAAATATTCACGCTGCCGGTCATGGCAGGGGCTGGTTGCATCACAACGGAAATCGGTTTGGAGATCGCCACGGCAGGCCGTGTTGATGCACCCGGTACTGGCAACGCCTTCATCTTTCTAGCCTCCAAAGTGGTGTTCATCAGGGGCTGTGGCGTACGTTTCAGACTAGACTGGGGTTGAATCTGCTTCCGCTGCACGCTCCCCTCGGCATGTGCTCCGGCCACGGGCCTTTTTTCGGGACGGCCAGCCTTGCTTTCTTCATGGAGCTCTCTTCTCGTTCTTCCAAGCGGAAGGCAGGCCTCGTTTTCGGGCTCGAGGGAACGGGTCTTGTAGTGGGTGCCAGCAGCTGCAGTTTCACATTGTGTTGTTGCATGCCTTGCCCGACGGTCCGTTGGGATGCCTGTACGTCGACGATCTTGTGCTCGGCAACCGCGGCCGTCTTTTTGTGAGGTGTTGGCCTCTGAGCGGTTGACGCTTGCTTGTCCGCAATACCACTAAGGTTGATCTTCATGCGTCCGGGCGTGCTAATCGGCTTGGATGTAGTACGTTTCCCAGAACTCTCAGACGTCACATTTTGCGATGGGGATCCTTCCGAGCCCCCGACCGAGCCGCCACGCCGCCGCACCATCCGCCGCCGCGCCCGCCCACCCCGCCGCGCAGCCTGCAACCCGGCTCTCTCGCAGTCCACCTTCTGTCCCTACGCCGCCCATCTCTACCCCTTGCCGCCTCCGCCCGCGCCCTGCCGGCCCCAGCCCCCTCCCGTCACCAGCTCGTCTTCCACGCCTCCCACCCCCCGTTCTTCTGAGGACAACTTTGATGAGTTCTCAGAAACGGACGAGTGGGTCATGGCGTTGGAAGGCCTCTTCCTGGAGGCCCTGAAGACCTACTACCAGGGGACGCCCATGTTCAGCGACTCGGAGTTTGAGACGCTGCGCGACGAGTTGGATCATCTCGGTTCTGCCAATATCCGCCTAGGCGTCATGGAGAAGATCTGGATACAGGCTACTACTGCGAGGGATTTTGACCGCCGCGTGAGGGAGGAGTTCGAGATGTCGGAGGACGACTTGAAAAAGCTCAAGACTAAGCTTCTTAAGTCGGGGCTGGCGAAGAGGCCGACGGCGATGCTGGAGCCGAGAAAAGGGAGCACAAAGAGGCGCGCTCTTCCGGTCGATGCCGAATTTATCAGGGATGCCCAGACGATTGAGGCTGTCGACAAGATTGAAGAGAGATTGAAATGGTGCGTCTTTGCGCGCGAGCAACGCTGTTGATTGCCCGCATCTTCGTCTCGTTTTCGTGCGTCTCTTACCAATTTTGTTCACCTTGTCTTGATATGATGTGCGTCTCTCCGTTTTGCGTGAATACAGGCTTCTTTTTTCCGATGCCAGCGAAGAGCGCCTCAAGATCATGCTGCTCTACCTCCCTGCTGTCCTCATGTCCTTTGTCACCGCGTCCGTCTTCACCATATTGTTTGCTCTGCTAGATGGAGAGATGCGCATCACCGTGACCAACGCCGGCCGATTTCGACTGGGCATTCTTTCGTACGTCGTCGTTATGATGACCTTCTGGTTGTCAAACCAAGTCACCCCTGTTATGCTGGATTATCTCGACCTCGGCCAGCCGTCGCTGATGCGAGGAGACTGTCCCATCTGCGGGTTGCCCGTTTCGTGCCTTTTCACCGGCGCAGCGCGTTCGAGAGATGAGAGGAAATGTCGTGCGTGTGGGTCCGTCGTAGGGTTCAACAAGAAGTGGTACAAAATTTACCTGGTCTCTCCTCCGCGTACGCGCAAGTATCAACAACCTGACTAAAAGTGTCTACCGCTTGGCCTTCGATACGATCTGCTTTGCTGCTTTCGTTTTGCTTTCGGGTTTATTTTATTACATTGATACATCGTCGCGGCTGCTACGGCAGAAATGTTATCGCCGTCTCTTGCGACGACTGGCCGTGGTTCGGAAAAAGGGCTACAGAGGTGTATATCTGGACGACATCCGTCAATGACGAGCATCGAAAGCCAAGGGAGAATTCTAATCCTATCGCTTCATTGCCATAAGCAATTGCGTGCATCCTTCACTTTTGCATCTGGTTAAGATCAAGGGCACGTGCACTTGTCAACACTGTAGCAGACCTTCCTACCAGTCTCATTGCTGTCGCCTCAATGTGGGATGCACTCAGTCCAGCTTCTTCGTACTGCTCACCTTGGCTGCCATGATCAATGTATCGATCTGGTAGAACCATGGGGCGGAACTTGACCTTTCCATCGTCCAACATACCCTTGAGCACAGCAAAGTATAGCACATGGTCTCCGAACCCACCGATCGAACCTTCCTCCACAGTGATGATAATTTCATGGTCATTGACAAGCTTGCGAATCAGATCTCGATCTAAAGGCTTCATAAACCTAGCGTCAGCGACCGTGACAGGGATGGTGTTCGCCTCCAAAGCTTCGGCTGCTTTCACGCTCTCCAAGAGCCTGGTTTCTAGACTGAGAATGGCGACTGAACCCTCCTTCGGGCTTGGAGCTTTGTTGCTAATGATGCAACCCTTGCCAATCGCAATCGCATGACCTCTCTCTGGCATCACATCATACTTGCCACCAAGCTTCTGATTAATAACGTCAAGACCCACCCCAACTCCACGAGGGTAGCGCACGACAGAGGGGCTATCGTTAATTGCCAATGATGTGGCGACCATATTTTGTAGCTCACTCATCGCTGGGGGCCATGATTATCATGTTAGGAATGCAACCAATGTAGGCGAGATCAAATGAGCCATGATGCGTTGTTCCTTCGTTTCCGACGAGTCCCGCGCGGTCCAGAATGAATCATACAGGCAACTTTTGAATGGAAACGTCGTGAATGAGTTGATCGTAACCTCGTTGCAGGAAGGTTGAGTAGATGCAACAGAACGGCTTGTATCCCTCGCATTCCATGCCTCCAGCCATCGTCACTGCGTGTTGCTCAGCAATGCCGACATCGTGGCACCGCTTCGGAAAACGTTCCCCGAAAATATTTAAACCAGTGCCTCCGGGCATGGCCGCTGTAATGGCGACAACCTTGCGATCATGTTCGGCCTCAGCAATCAATGCTTTTGAAAAGACGGAGGTATAGCTGGGGGTCTGGGAGACACTCTTATGCTGCTTGCCGGTGCCGACGTCAAAACGGGCGACACCGTGGTATTTGTCTAGGGAAGCCTCCGCGGGGGGGTATCCCTTGCCCTTTTCAGTCTTGACATGGATCAAGACGGGTTTGTTGCCAGGCATGTCGCGGACGTTCTCGAGTACGGGAACAAGGGTATCAAGTTTGTGTCCATCAATGGGACCAACATAATAAAAACCAAGCTCCTCGAAAAGCGTACCTCCCTGCGCCATGATGCCCCTCGTATATTCGTCAACCTGCGCTGCGACGTCCTGGATCTCCTCTGGGAAGAGCTTGGAGAAGCTTTTGGCCATACCTCTCATATCCTGGAACGGCCTCGATGACATGAGGCGAGAAGTATAATCACTGAGAGCACCTGACGGACGAACGCCGGCGACCGTTTTGGTGCCTGTGGGCGGAGATACTTGGTCGTTATCATTAGGAATGACAATCATATGGTTGAAACATTACCGTCTTCGGCCGGGGTTTCTCTTTCACTACATCCACGATGTACATCATACATGCGTCATAAAACACATCAAAAGTAGGTTTTTGTAGATGGATGAAGGAAGTATTTTGCCACATCGCTACCTTTTTCCTGCCCAGACGGACCCAAAACCGTGACCGAAAACACGAATGGTTTGTTCACCACCTTTTTGATTCTGACGCGATTTTTCTTTCAGGAAAGCTCTGCAAAAGAACTCTTGGAACCATCGCGACCTTCAAAAATCTCCAGAGTCGATTCCCCATCTGGCCTGATCTTTGCGTCAACTGTAGAAAACGTAAAGCGACGGACTGGCTTCGATGTGCCTTCCCTTACAATTATCATGACGTTATCGACGGTGTACGACATCCCTCCGCTTGTTCCCTCGATGGGAACGCGGCGCAATGTCTGCTGAGCATCGGCTTGCCTCTTCAACACAGGCTTGACAGCAGGATTTGGCATTTTCGCTTTAGATACACCTTTCATTTGTGTGGGTGCCAAGGTCTTATTTGCGTCTTGGCTTGATTTGTCTACAGGAGCCTGACCTTTAAGCTTAGGAACGACGTCGCTTCCTCTGACCTCTGGCCCTCTACGCAGCTCATCAACCAGCGCAAGAAGCGCAAGCAGAAAAGTGGTATTGCTTTGCTGCACGTGACTTGCCCACAATCTTCTCGTCTCAACAAATACCAAGTTGACCGCCGAGCTCCCAATTCCACCCCCTCGCCTCCAACCTCCATCTAAACTATGGAATGAGACGCACGTTGCGTGCAAAGTGAGTGCACTACGCAATGCGATGCAGCATGCAATGCACAGTGCACTCACCTCGCACTCCAGATTACATAGCATTTACGGCGGGCGGTATGAGTGCAGAATTATCATACACTCATGCCGCCCTCTCGGTGCACTCCAAGTGCCACCAATAGGAATTGTGTGGCCCTCAGCGGCAACAATTCGCGTTCACAGTGCACTCAAATATGCTAAAAATCTCAAATTGCACTGTAGGTGCACTCAAAAAAATTTAATATTTTCTTCTAGGGATAGTACGTTGGCGACTAGGGACTACACCCACAGCTCACACAACGATTGCCAAGACCAAGCTGCAACAGACACGAAGAAGATCCACCAAGTTGAAACGACAGCAAGTAGACGGAGACCAACGACCAAGATGATAACGACAGCAAGTAGACGGCGATAGAACAAAACAAACGACGGCGGCGATGAAAACGGCAGCGGAAACGACAGCAGAAACCAAAACGAGAACGACAGCGGAGACCAAAACGAGAACGACAGCAGAAACAAACACGAAAACGGCAGCAGAAACTGAGAACAAACACTCACGCAGCGGAACAATAACGTTGAAGTGGGCCCATAACCTATTGGAAGGTCAGCGGGACAAAGGGAAATGGAAGGACGGTTGATGAGGTGAAGTTGAAGGATTGGGTACCGATTTACTTTGAGTCGCCAACTTCTGGCACTACTTATACACTTCTGCAATCTTCTAGAACTCTACTACCAAACACTACGACACACATACTACAAATGTATTGGCTCTAACACATGTGCCCGTCTTGCTACTCAGCCAAACTGGCGATGGCCCAACAAACAGAACAGAAAACCGCCTTACGAATTACCACTGTCATGACGGAGAAATTAGTAAGGCAGTACAACAAAGCACAGCAAAGCACAAATTCCCTTACTATTCCAAATCCAGGGTGGCACAAATTCGTAAGGCACGTTTACAGCTCACACGTTGCCTTACGAATTCAAATCAATCCTGCAAGGACTGTTTACAGCGCACACGTTGCCTTATGAATCTGAATCTCTCGTGAGGTCCTGTCCACTGTCAATTACAACAGTGCACATTTTGCCTTACGAATTCAGAACTCGCGCAACGGTATCTTTGTGTCCTGCTGTACCCGTGCTGCACTCCATGGACGCTGTAAACCTTTGGCACGTGCCAGGCACCCACCACTAAGGTTCTACACTTTGTCTGTAAGACTGTAGGCGTACTGTACGGCTCCGACAGTGTAATGAGGACATGTGTCCAGGTCATACAAGTGTCCGGCGAAGAAAATGAGATTGGCTCAGATTGTACTGTACACCGCAACCGTGTACATATTTCACACGTGTACACGTTGAAAACCAAACTTGCTCCTGAAGTACTGTAAAGTGCAACCGTGTACAGAAATCGCACGTGTACACGTTGAAAACAAAACTCGCTCAGCTCGCCACGCCGAGTGTTTTTGCTTTTACACGTGTCATACCTGTCGTTGTGTGTCAGGCATATCAGCACGTGGTCGTGGAATTACAACACTCCCCTTCGATCACATGCTTTTACCAGAAGTAGCTACTGCAAGCCCTAGAAGTTCTACAAACTTCTGGAACAGAACTCGCCCAAGTGCTTTCGTTAGGATATCTGCAGGCATGGAAGTGGTCGGGCAATGTGACAAAGAAATGACGTTTCTCTTAATTGCATCTTGGACATAGTGGTATTTCACATCAACATGTTTGTTACGACGGTTGACCGATTTATTCTGGGCAAACGAAATCGTCCCTGCAATGTCACACCCCATCCTAATCGTGGGATCAGAATCAAGTCCAAGAACATCAGCAACCACTTGACGCAACCAAGTCGCCTCCTAACACGCTTCACATAGTGCAATGTACTCAGCCTCACACGTCGAAGTTGCAACCACAGTCTGTTTCCGGGAACTCCAACTGATCGCTCCACCGCAGAACTTGAAAACATATCCGCTGGTCGACTTGCGAGAGTCTGAACAACCGCCCCAGTCAGCATCACTGAAGCCGAACAACTCCGGAGATTTAGATTTATTGTCAAACACGATTCCTAAGTTTCGAGTCCCTTGCACGTATCGCATTACCCGTTCCACACCTGCCCAGTGTGACTGACATGGGTTGGCAGAATGTTGAGAAAGCTTTCCAATCGCATATGCCAAGTCTGGACGAGTGCCAACCATCAAGTACATCAGGAATCCCACTGCCTCACGATACGGTACATTTGTTTCGGAGTCGTTTTCGGTTGAAATCGTGGTTGTGTGACCTTGTTCCATTGGAGTCACAGAGAGGGGTTTGGGTTACACGTTGACATTCGAAAACGCTCAAGCACTTTTGATGCATACTTAGTTTGAGTCAGACTCAACGTCTTGGCGCTGCGATCCCTTTGAAGCTCAAGACCAATGCAGACTTTTGCTTCACCAAGGTCTTTCATCTCAAACCGTTTATTAAGCTCCCCCTTCATCCATTTGATGGCATCGATATCACTACCGGCGAGTAACAAGTCATGGACATAAAGTGCAATCAGCATGATAGTGCTTCCAACGCGTTTAATGTAGAGACAAGGATCACTACGCGAAGTCTCGAATCCCAATTCACCAATTAAGAAATCATCCACTTTGGCATGCCATTGACGATGTGCTTGTTTAAGACCGTAAAGTGCTTTCAAAAGTTTGCACACGTGGTCACTTTTGCTTTTGTCAATGCACCCTTCGGGTTGCTCCATGTAGATGTCTTCATCCAAGTCGCCGTTCAAAAACGCAGTCACGACATCCATCTGATGAAGTTCGAGGTCGTAATGAGCAACAAAGGCAAGAAGTAGACGAATAGTGGTAAACTTTATGACAGGGGCATATGTCTCAGTATAGTCAAGACCTTGCACTTGCTGGAATCCACGAGCAACAAGTCTGGCTTTTGCACTTTCAACTATATTGCCATTTGCATCAGGCAGTTGCTTCACATTGAAAACTCATCGAGATGTCAAGATGTTGACGCCTCAGATCGAGGAACAAGTTTCCAAGTCCGATTCTTGGTCTGCGAAGCAAGTTCTTTGTCAATGCCAGTGTGCCAAAAGGCAGCTCTAGGACCGTTGGTTGCCTGGTTGAAAGTCTTGGGACCTTCAATAGCGACATGCGCATGTGAAAGGAGAGCAGCTGCAAAGTTGCTCCTCCACCATGGTCCGGGAGGTCTGCTGACTCGAGACGATCTTCGCACAGCTGGAGTCGGAGTCGGAGGGGTGACACTCGGAGTTTCGACGGCAGTTGGTACATCATCTTCATCTTCATCATTCTCACTTACAGAATGAGCGCCATCGTTTTCAAGAAACTCCTCCGAAACTTCATCCTCTTCAGAGACGACCTCATCCGTATTTGGGGTATCAGCTGTATTCCCATTGTTGCCACCGAGCAATACAACGTCAACATCAGAGTTGATTGAATCACTTTCGTGTGCAGGAATGTCATGCATCCCACATGTCGATTTATCAAACTTGACATCCCGTGACACAACAATTTTATTCAACTCTCCGTCCCAAAGTTTGTATGCCTTACTGCATTGCGAGTACCCAAGAAACATCGCTTCACGCGCTCGCAAGTCCAGCTTACGGAGCTCTAATTTTGGTAATGTATACCAACACTTTGACCCAAACACTCGCAAATGGCCAACATTTGGAGCGGAATTCATCCAAATGTGGTGCGGGGTTGTATTAACGGGCAAAGCGCGTGAAGTAACTCGATTGCGTACATATACCGAAGTGGCAAGAGCCTCGGCCCAGAATCGCTTACTGACCTGTTTATGAGAAAGCATTGAGCGGACAAGATCAATCAAAGTTCGATTTAAACGTTCAGCAACACCGTTTTGTTCAGGGGTGTACGCCGTTGTGAGTTGGTGCTGCGTACCGTTTAAATCTAAATGCGACTTGAATTCCGTCGACAAGTACTCTCCGCCTCGATCAGTGCGAAGCACCTTTACTTTGCGACCAGTGTGGGTTTGAGCCAACTTTTCATACAACTTGTATTTTGCAAACGCCTCAGATTTATTTCCCATCGTGTACACAACTACCCAGTTCGAGTGATCATCTACAAATGTAATGAAGTATCTCGAACCACCAATGAACTGTACTTCAAGTGGCCCGCAGACATCAGAATGCACCAAGTCAAGACCGTTCTGTGCTCGATATGATGATCGCTGTTTTGGGATTACTGATCGCGTTGCTTTCCCGAACAAACACGCAGGACAAATGAGAGGGTGATTGTCAGATTTCGGATTCATTGCACTGATGACATCGCTTTGACGAACGTTGATGCCACTTACCACATTATTGTGAATCATTGATGCGACTCCTTGTACATTAACATGGGCCAGGCGTTCATGTAGCGTCTGCAGGGTAACTACGTGAGCAGAAAAGGTTTCATTCATGACGTCAAGTATGTACAAATCCCCAACTTCACTCGCTGTGGCAACTACAGTTGATCCTGCAGTAACGCGGCATTTCTCATTTTCAAATGACACTTGCAAACCCTTTGAAACCATTTGGCTAACAGACAGTAGCGAATATCCAAAATTAGGGACGTGCAAAACGTTTGATAATTTGCAAGGATGGGGACTACCGTTGACGTTCAACATGAATTCTACCTCGCCGCGACCAGCGACATTAGCTCTAGCCTTCGTGCCCATCTCGACTGATCCAGATTGCATCTGTTCATACGTAACGAACAAAGAGCGATCAAACGTAATGTGAGCGCTGCAACCGGAATCGACAAGCCATGATCTTGCGTTTGCAGCCCTCTTTTCTAGAGTGGAAGTCGAAAGCAAGCAAGTAAAGTCACTCTCCGCAAAGGCAGCAGTAGAATTGTCATCTCGAGAAACGAATGCACTTGGCTTTAAGCCAGTGTTGCGTGACCGGAACCCATCTGGCGGTGCAGGTCGGCGCCCATTCACGTCCTTGCCCCAGCAACGCGGTGCAGTATGCCCATGTCTATTGCAATTCGTACATTTCATATCGCGTCGAATAGGCATACGATTGACAAGTGCAGGTGGATGTGGTGATGAAGCAGAAGCGGTCTTCATGCTTTCTCGTTGTTCTTCTTGCAGCAGACGACTCTTCACAAACTCGAGTCCAAACACTTTATCTTCATTGCCAAGTGCGTCAAGAGCAACAATCAAGTTATCGAATCGTGGAGGCAAGCCATTCCACACAGCCATTGCAATTTCTTTATCGTCAATCTCAACACTCATTGACTGCAATCTGGCAGCAAGTTGCTTCACACGATTGATGAACACGAGCACTTTCTCGGATGGGGTACCTGTCGACGGAGTTTAAGTCATTTCTGATTGAAAATAGTACTCAACACCAAATGACTGCGGTGTACACACCGGAGCAAAATGGTGTCGCAGAACGACTGAACAGAACTCTAGTAAACTTGGTGCGATCCATGCTGGCGCATAAGAGAGTCACAAAGGGCTTCTGCGCAGAGGCACTTGCAAACGCGGTGTACGGTCGAAATCGAGTCACGTCACGGACCATTCCTGCCAAAATGACGCCATATCACTTGTGGATGAAATCTGTGCCCAATGTTGGTCATCTGCGCGTGTTTGGTTCAAAGTGCTGGTATACATTACCTAGACACAACATCCAGAAACTAGATGCTCGTGCAAAGGAAGCAATGTTTCTGGGGTATGCTGAGAGCTCCAAAGCATACAAGTTGTGGGATAGCGAATTGCACAAAGTAGTCGTATCCAGGGATGTAACTTTTGACGGGTCCAGTGGTGGTCGATCTGGGGAAATGACAGATACACGGCATGAAGTGTCAAGCAATGATGACAAAATCCACTTAAACATCGACGAGGACGTTCCAGAAACTGATGCAGAACATGCAATTGCGTCAGAAGCATCTGAGTCAATTGAGCAACCAGGCTCAGATGACTCGTCAAACCCCTCTGTTCCAGGGGAGGGCGAAACTGGTGAAACAGTTGAACAACAGACTGCTAGCGAACAAGTGACTGAACCGGAAACAAATGTGCGTCGGTCCACTCGCGTTCGGAGAGGGCCTGGGTCATGGTGGAGAGCCATGGTCACTGCTGGACTCCTTACCCACGCTCATGTGATAACGGAAATACCAAACTCGTACAAGGAGGCTATGACTTCGACAAAAGCAAGCTTTTGGCAAAAGGGCATCGACAAAGAACTTGCCTCACAACACAAAAACAGTACGTGGAAACTTGTTCCGAGGTCTAAAGCATCAAATGTACTGACATCCCGATGGGTTTTCGCAGTGAAACAACTTCCTGATGAGTCTGGAAAACTTGCCGAAACTGCAAAAGGACGACTTGTGGCACTAGGCTTTCAACAAGTCGAAGGTCTTGATTACACTGAGACTTTCGCTCCTGTCATTAAGTTCACAACTATTCGTCCTTTGCTGGCAGTGGTTGCAAACTTTGACCTTGAGCTGCATCAGATGGACGTGGTAACCGCCTTCCTGAACGGTGATCTTGAGGAGAAAATCTATATGGAGCAGCCTGAAGGATGTATCGACAAAGCTAAACCTGATTCAGTGTGCAAACTCCTGAAAGCGATCTATGGCCTTAAACAGGCTCATCGCCAGTGGCATAGTAAGATCGACGACTTTTTGATTGCCGAACTGGGCTTCAAAACTACACGCAGTGACCCCTGTCTTTACATTCGACGTCAAACCGATGTCATCATGATCATTGTGTTGTATGTTGATGATTTGCTGTTAGCGGGAAGTGACTTGGAGACGATATTGTGGATGAAAAATGAACTCAATACACGATTCGAGATGAAGGATCTTGGCGACGCCAAGACATGTATTGGTCTAGAAATCGGTTGAAATCGTTCTCAAAATATTTTGACCGTCACGCAATCTAAATACGCACAAGCAGTGTTGAACCATTTTAAAATGTCGACGTCCAATCCCTGTGCCACTCCAATGTAGCAGTCTCTCCGTGTCACCAATCAAGTTGCTGAGACCGGCATTGATGGCCAACCTTGCTGTGGACCATATCGTAAGGCCATTGGCTGTCTCATGTTCCTAATGGTCAGGACTCGCCCTGACATCGCGTTTGCGATTGGGAAGTTGTCTCAACATTGTGCCGACCCTCGCCAGTCGCATCGGACGGGTGTTAAACGCGTTTTGCGATACTTGCGTGGGTCTCAGCGGCTTGGGATAGTGTTTGGCAAAGACGATCTCGGCACAGAACTTCATGGCTATAGTGACGCAGATTGGGGCGGATGCCTCCAGTCACGAAAGTCAACGAGCGGATACGTGTTTAATGTTTGTGGTGGACCGATAAGTTGGGCTTCTCGCAAGCAAACAGTAGTTGCAAAGTCTACTTGCGAGGCCGAATACATCGCACTATGCGAAGCATGTAAAGAGGCGGCATGGCTTCAACGCTTTCACGCCGATATACTTGGGACAACTTCAGACCCAACACTTCGTATCGGATGTGATAACACTGGTACCATTGCCTTTGCTCAGAACGAATCTACAAATCGTCGCAACAAGCACATGGATATCACGTGTCATTTCGTTCGAGACGCTGTGCAGCGAAGACTGGTTATCTTGTACCATTGTCGGACGGCAGAAATGCCATCTGATATGCTGACCAAACCACTTGGTCGCGTGCTCTTCAAAAAGTTCGTGGGCATGCTTGGGCTTTCCGAGTGCAAAGCTGCTAAAAGCTGTGATCGAGGAGAGGTATTGGAATTTTGCGACCGCATGCTGTTATCTGAAAAGGTCAAAATCGAGTGACACGTGTACATGACTGGACGGTCCGGGCGCTCTCACCATATGCGCGACCAAGCGCAGTCCTCTTCTGGCCCGTCCACACTGTTCTATTTCCACCTTACGAATTGACTATTGACTATCAGTGCACAACAGTTTCTACACATTTCGAGTGACTGTAAACCATGGCCATATGCATGCAATCGTTTCACACCTTACTAATCTGCATCCAGACATGACAGAATATATTCTTGCACAATGAACAACTTGGCATCTCTCTATTTCCAACAACGCAAAGTCCTGTCATATCTCAGTCCCCATACATGCCCTTGTTTCGTACCTTACTAATTTCGGTACACACTGCCAGACAACTATCACGGGTAGCAACAATGTTCATCCAGACTTTCTACACATCTCACGTGATATCCGATGTGATTCACACGAGTACTGTCATCAACTTGCATCCAACGTCGCACCATAGCGAGAGCACAGTACAACGTCGCATGTTGACGAGAGTGTAGTACAACGGCGCATGCTGATGCAAGGGTCGCATACAGCGTGACGCGTACACTGAATACTCACGTAAGTACATGTCTCTTGCGAGAAATACTTGTTGTACTTTTAATTCACCTGTACTGTGCTCGGACACGCGCCGGACCGTATGTAGGCGACGTGTACAAGTGTACGTACACGCAGCAACCTGGCGATGTGTACATGTGTAAACCGCACACAAGTGTCCAGCGCCAAGGCCACACGTAATTACCCATTACAACCATGGTGAACAACTTGAAACCCCCGAAATGATGTAATTAAAAGTATACGGATCATTCAAGATATATCACCAGCATGACTGCATATAAGTGGACAATAACAGACCAATAGAATTGCAGCATTCGAACCGACACCCAATAGATTTGCAGTATTGCCTGTGTAGCCCTATAACGGTTCGGGCCAAATGCAAATTTTCGGCATTTATGCAAATTTGCATAACCCTCCAAAAGTCCACTTACGTCCCCAGAACCCCAAAATCTGAGACTTTACACGTGTCATGTGGTGATATGGGGTGAGGGTCCGGACCGTCGAGTCATGTACACGTGTCGCTCGATTTTGCACTTTCCAGATAACAGCATGTGGTCGCACATTTTCAATACCTCCCCTCGATCACATGCTTTGGGCAGCTTTGCACTCGGAAAGCCCAACCATGCCCACGAACTTTTCAAACAGCACGCGACCAAGTGGTTTGGTCAGCATATCGGCTGGCATTTCTGTTGTCGGACAATGGTACAATGTGACCAGTTTTCGCTGCACCGCATCTCGAACAAAATGATACGTAATATCAATGTGCTTGTTGCGACGATTTGTAGATTCGTTCTGAGCAAACGCAATCGTACCAGCGTTGTCACATCCAACGCGAATTGTTGTATCCGAATTCGCACCAAGTACATCGGCATGGAAGCGTCGAAGCCACGCAGCCTCTTTGCATGCTTCACTGAGTGCGATGTATTCTGCCTCACAAGTAGACTTTGCAACTACTGTTTGTTTCCGGGAAGCCCAACTGATAGGCCCGTCACAAAGCTTGAACACGTACCCACTCGTTGATTTTCGTGACTCAAGGCATCCACCCCAATCTGCGTCGCTATACCCATGAAGTTCCGTACCAAGATCATCTTTACCAAACACTATTCCAAGATGCTGGGACCCACGCAAGTATCTCAAAACACGTTTCGCACCTGACCAGTGCGACTCGTGAGGGTCGGCACAGTGTTGAGATAACTTTCCAATGGCAAACGCAATATCGGGGCCGGTCCCGACCATTAGGAACATTAGACATCCAATGGCCTGACGATATGGTTCAAAGCATGGGTTGTCATCAGTGCCAGTTTCGGCCACTTGCATTGTGACATGTCGAGACTGTTCCATCGGAGTAACGCAAGGATTGCATGCCGACATTTTGAACCGTTTCAGTACTGCTTGGGCATACTTCGACTGTGTGACGGTCAGGACGTGTTTAGAACGTATACGGTCGATTTCTAGACCAATACAAGTCTTCGCTTCACCAAGGTCTTTCATATCGAATCGTTTGTTGAGTTCATTTTTCATCCATAATATGGCCTCCAAGTCACTTCCAG
Organism: Chondrus crispus; assembly: GCF_000350225.1. Classification (NCBI taxonomy): domain Eukaryota; phylum Rhodophyta; class Florideophyceae; order Gigartinales; family Gigartinaceae; genus Chondrus; species Chondrus crispus. The sequence goes on from NW_005179056.1 coordinate 162,640, forward strand.
CTAGCAGCAGATCGTCCATGTACAATGCGATAATCATGATGACATTGCCTTGACGTCGAATGTAAAGACATGGGTCGCTGCGTGTAGTGTTGAAACCAAGTTCAGTGATCAGAAACTCATCGATCTTACTATGCCATTGGCGATGGGCTTGCTTAAGACCATAGATTGCTTTCAAAAGTTTACACACCGAATCAGGTTTGACTTTGTCGACGCATCCTTCAGGTTGCTCCATGTAGATTTCTTCGTGAAGTTCACCGTTGAGGAAGGCAGTCACCACGTCCATCTGATGCAGCTCAAGGTCAAAGTGCGCAACCAGTGCCAGCAGCAGACGGATAGTTGTGAACTTGATGACAGGGGCGAAAGTTTCAGTGTAATCGATGCCTTCTACTTGTTGAAAGCCTCGTGCCACAAGACGTCCCTTTGCAGTTTCGACCAATTTTTCGGACTCGTCAGGAAGTTGCTTCACTCCGAAAACCCACCTGGACGTCAGGACGCTTGATGCTTGAGATCTTGGAACAAGTGTCCATGTTTTGTTTTTGTGTTGTGAAGCAAGTTCTTTGTCGATCTCCTTCTGCCAGAAGCAAGCTTTTGGAGAATCCATAGCTTGCTTGTACGAGTTTGGGATTTCCGTTATCACATGGGCGTGGCTAAGGAGTCCAGCAGTCACCAAAGCTGCTGCCCACCACGCCCCAGGCGTTTTGCGAACGCGAGTGGACCGACGGAGATTAGTTGGCGGATCAATCGTTTCTTCTTCAACTACGTGTTGGTCAACTGTTTCGGTGGTTTCGTCCTCCCCTGCAGTTGGGGAGGAGTTGGAGGATTCATCAGAGTCTTGTTGTTCATCCGGCGATGATGCTTCTGATGCCACTGCATCATTTTCTGCAACTTCCTCATCGATGTTCAAGTTGATTGTGTCATCATCAGTTGTAGCCTCCTCGTTTGTATCCATCGGATCACCAGATTTGCCTCCCGTGGACTCGTCAAAAGTAACATCTCTGGATACGATCACTTTGTGCAAATCACCATCCCACAACTTGTAAGCTTTCGTATTTTCAGCATACCCCAGAAACATTGCCTCCTTTGCACGGGCGTCAAGTTTCTGGATGTTGTGTTTTGGTAATGTATACCAACACTTTGAACCGAAAACACGCAAATGACCAACATTTGGCACAGATTTCATCCATAAGTGGTATGGGTCATCTTGGGGGGAATGGCACGTGACGTGACTTGATTTCGAACGTACACCGCATTGGTAAGTGCTTCTGCCCAGAACCCCTTTGTAACTTTCTTGTGCGCTAGCATGGAGCGCACCAAGTTTACCAAAGTTCTGTTCAGTCGCTCGGCGACGCCATTTTGCTCCGGTGTGTACGCGGTCGTCATTTGATGCTGAGTACCATTTGCAATCAGAAAAGACTTAAACTCCGTGGACAGATACTCACCACCTCGATCGGTGCGAAGCACTTTGATCTTGCGACCAGTGAGTCTGAGCAAGTTGTGCAAACATTTTGTATCGTTCAAATGCTTCTGATTTATGGTGCATAGGGTACATTACTGACCAGTTTGAGTGATCATCTATGAAGGTAATGAAGTACTTGGCACCACCAATGGACTGCACCTCTAAGGGGTCACAAACGTCAGAGTGAACTAAGTCTAGACAGAAGTATGCCCGCCTCGACGACCGCTCTTTTGGGATCACAGATCGAGTGGCTTTGCCGTAGACGCACGCAGAACATTTTTCAGAGATGCAATCATTGTCAGTATTGTTGATTTTGTTAGCCTCATTACCAAGTAGTTTGACTCCACTTACCACATTGTCACGAATCATCGAAGCAATACCTTGAGAATGCACATGTGCAAAGCGCTCATGCCACGTTTGCAGGGTGGCAGCATGTGCAGATCCGATGTCACTGACGATGTCGAGAACGTAAAGTTCTCCAACCAATGTCGCAGTCGCCACTACAGTTGAGCCTCGTCTGATCATGCATTTTCCATTTTCGAACCCAACTTGTAGTCCAAGTTCAGTCATTCGACTGACAGAGAGCAGAGAGAACGCAAAGTCCGGAACGTGCAATACATCCGTCAACTTGCACGGTTCGATGCGGCCATTCACATTTAACTTCAAGTGAACGTCACCACGGCCGGCAACCTTTGCAGTAGCCTTGGTTCCCATCTGAACAGAGGCGGAATCAAGTGGCTCATACGTTGCAAACAGAGATCGGTCATATGTAATATGAGCTGTACAAGCTGAATCTACGAGCCACGAAGGCGACATCTCCAGATCGTTCGTGTGCGAAACTTTCGACATCAGACATGTGAAGTCGACGCTGTTTACAAGCATGTCGGGATCAGGTTTTTGCGTGACAAATGCAGATTGTTTCCGCTGAGACATACGAGGTTTATATCCGCTAGGAGGAGCCGGGCGACGCCCATTCAAATCCTTTCCCCAGCAGCGGGTTGCCGAATGGCCTGTATGACCGCAGTTCGTGCATTTGTAATCGTTTATGTCCCGATTGTTCGGGGCACGATTAACCAGAGCCGATGTCTGTGAGGAGCTAGACTTCATGTTTGCTCGTTGCTCTTCCTGCAGCAGACGACTTTTCACAAAGTCCAAACTGAATATCTTTTCCTCATTACCGAGAGCATCAAGTGCAACGATGAGAGCCTCGAAACGGGCAGGCAGACCGTTGAGCACTGCCATGGCCATCTCCTTGTCGTCGATGTTTACGCTCATTGACTTGAGGATGGCTGCCAGCTGCTTGACACGATTGATGTATGCAAGCACCTTTTCACCGGAAAGCATCTTCACAGTGTAGAACTCACGACGTGCAGCTAGTTTGTTCAGCAAAGTGTGCCTCTCAAACACGTTCATAATAGCTTCCCACATCTCATGAGCAGTATCAACATCACGTACATGCTCAAGATGCTCATCTGATAGGGAGAGACCAATCAGTGCTTTGGCTTTACTGTCACCTCTGATCCACTTCTTACGCTCTTCCACGCGTTCCTCACTTGGAACTCTTCCCTCAACGATGTATTGGTCAACATCACGTAGAGCAAGCAGAAGTTGTATTTTCTGCTTCCACACGTAGAAGTTGGAGTCCGTCAGTTTGTCGATTCTGATGGATCCTCCTCCTCCTTGATCTTCCATTTTAGTGCAAATAAACTTCAAGTATTTGAAAATCCGTTCGGGGATCCCAAGCCGTTAACCGAGAGTCAACACAATGGCAAGCTCACCCGTCTAAGAAATTCGATATGATTACTATGAAGTTGCACTAGGAGAAATTTGCGAACAGATATGTGAATTTATTTGGATGAAATCCCTAACTATTCTGTTCACAAACTGTTGGAAATCTTCGACCACATGCTAAGCTACAAGCCTGGACAGATATTACACGTGTACGTCGACGAAACCTAAAATGCTTGCAAGAGCATTCTCAGGATGTTTTGGTCTTCAACGTGGACACGTGTCATATTTGTACACGGTTGCACTTTCCTATTATTTTCGAGCATGTTTCAATTTTGGTGTTGACACGTGTAAGTTATGTACCTCGTGGCACTCTACAGTACATTCGGAACATGTTTCATTTTTCTCGATTTGGCACGTGTGTGACACGTATGACATTGGTCCTACACGTGTGTGACACGTATGACGTATGTGCCACAGTGGTTATTAATCGTAGTGTCAAATCTGTAATCTACAGTACAGTACATTCAGATATTATTGACTCTCAAACGGTCCCAAATTATTAGCAAGAGAGAGTGCAAGTAGGAGAGTCATTTGATTATCAACCGAGAGTGCAAGTAGGAGAGTCACTTGATTATCAACCGAGAGTGCAACAGGGAGAGTCACTTGATTATCAACGAGTGCAAGAAGGAGAGTCACGTGACCAGCCCTAATGGCTCGAATTGTATGTAGTTCGAAGAGTATAAGTAGCGCCAATAGTTGGCGACCAAGAGTAAAATGGTATCAACTTCTTTTCCCGTCAACCACCAGCAACCTTCAACCATCCTTCTTCCCTCTGCCCCGCTGACCTTTCTATAGGTTATGGGCCCAGTTCAACGCTGATCGTCGTCTTCGTTTTGGTTCAAGTTCGAGTTTTGCCGTCGTTCAAGTATCAGTTTGTTCAGCTCGTCAAGCAGAAGAAGAAGGTATCAGTTTCAGTCTCCGCTTTCGAGTTTAGTTTTTCAGTTTTTTCAGTTTTCGCCGTCGTTTTCATCACCGTTTCAGCCGATTTTTCAGTTTGGTGGTCCGTCAGTTCCCAGTTTTTGGAAATCAACTTTGTGGTCTTGCAGCTTTGTCGTGGCAGTCGTTGTGTGAGCTGTGGGTGAGCCTTCCGCTAGTCGGGAGGAAGAAAGTCCCTAGTGGCCAACGCACTGCCAAATCCTCAGTGGAACATACCCTCGCTCTTGGTGAAAGGCTGGTGCCATTGGAAATCTGACTTGAGCGAGGGTCCGACCAAGAATCGTCGAGAGACGAATTACTGATCCTCGGGGAGGATCACAGTGTACTGGTCTAGTCGATCCGCACTCTGCCTTCGGGAGGTGCGTCGGCGGTGTGGGTAACGCTCTCGGTATTAGCCCTATAGGTACGACTTCGGTCCCCTGGGTGAAGAGAATACGTGCCTAAACACTGAACCTCTCACTATACGTGTATAAGGTCGCGTACCTTTATTAAGTTCGCACGGAAGAGGGTGACCCTAGGCGTGATTGTGAACAAATCACACGAGTACGACGAAGGCAGTTTCATTCTTGTGTTGTGGGAAACCTCATTGGGGTAGTGTAGCATAACCGCGAGGACGTTATTTGGATGAGCGGGGTGACTACTGTACTCCCGCCAAATGCATTACAGCGCGCACGCCCGCGCGTGTAAGTACGCGCTTGCTGCTCGCTGTGCACGTGTACAGCGTGACGATCCGTGTAAGGCGCTACCTAGATACTGTAGTATGTCATGATAGATTATTTACTTGTACACTAATTGACAGGGCGACCGGCGGCGGAGGGAGGGGAAGGACAAGCACGGGCTTGGTACCAGATCCTCCACCGCAGGTCTAACCCCGTCCGCCTATTCTAAACGCATTCTCTTAACGCGAGCGCGTTAACTGGAAACTAACGCGGGTAGCGGTCGCGAACGTACGCGTGCGAGCTGGATCCGCCTCCGCCCGTCGGTGCTAGAACGCTAACTGGCGCCGCCCTGGGGCGTCGAGCGCGTCGAACCGCTCTACCGCGTATTGTGTTCGCGTCCGCTCCCCACCGCTCTACCACGCTACCACCGCCCGCGTTCTTTTCTGGTGTGTGTGTTTTTGTCCTCTCTCGCGTACACAGGTCTTCGAAGAACCACAGCTAAACCCCCAACGCGACCGGGGGTTTATGCTACATTGGTCTCCCGACCTAGAAGGCCACACGATTATCGCGAGAAGACTATCGTTCGAGTCCGCGTCCGCACGCGTCGAAATGGAAGAAGGATCCGCCCCCTCAATTCAATCCGAGCCAGCGAATATGGAGTCAACCGCGTTCCGCACCTCCGAGCCAGCCGCGCTCCGCGTCCCATTCGGCGGCGGTGGCGCAGGTCTCAGTGACCGCGAACCGTCGCCTGAATTATCAGAAGGCCGCGCACGCGCGATGTATGACCGGATCGCGACGTATATTGAGGAGGTCCGGACCGCGCTTCGGATCGACGTAACCGACGCGGTATATTCGCGTTGCATGGAAGAACTACAATCCCTTCGCGAAGGGAGGTTTGAACGCGTCTCCCAGTCTATGGATAACCTCCGAGCACTAGTCGATCAACTGCAGAGTCGACTGGTGCTCGTCGAGGAATCGCGTCTCGACTCCCCCGACGAGTTCGGGGAAGGCCGCCCCGAGAGGACGGCCTCTGCGGGACGTACTGACGCGAGACCTTTTCCTTCCGCGGAGCAGATGCGCGCGTTTGCCCATGTGACCGCGCAGTTAAATTCTACACGCCGACGTGTTCGTCAGATGGAACGTACCCCGACGGCGACGTCACCCGGAGCCCCACCGTTAGGGCCCGGTGGTACTGTACCTCCGAACGCGTCCGGCGCTCAAGATGTGGAGCCGGCTGGTGATGACACCAGTCGGCCCGCACGCGGAGATCGAACAAGGATGGACGCAACTTTCGCGTCCGAAACCCAAGCCCTGCCGCATGTCGCCGGAGACATGCGGCAGACGGTTCGCGTACCTTACGCGGACGAGACTAGACGCGGGGATACCACCCGGGGATCGAGAGAACCGATTCTCGCTTTTGATCCCCGGTGGGGCGGCTATCAGCCCCAGGATCTCACTACGCGTCGGGGCCCGGTAGACGTCCGTACGCTACCAGTGACCCCATTTGGCACATTGGGCCCCGCGGCCCCCGGGGTCGAGGCGGTCCACACGATGATACAGGAATTTAGCTCCGTAGCTAATTACAGGATGTATCGCTTGGACAACGTCTCGACCCTCGTCACGTCAGGGGACGCGTGGCGAATCGCGAAGTATGTACAGCGTTGTCGTGGGATTCGTCCCACGATGCGCAATTTGGATGGAACGAACGCGATTGAATTACTCCCCTTCCTGAAAGATGTACGCATCACGTTCAATTCGCAACATCTGACGGAAGGGGTCGCGATTCGCGTCCTCGCGCATTTTCTCGAACGCGACGCGGAAAGATTATATACAAGCTACACTATGCGCGGAATCCGCGCAGGCCAGCTCCATGACGATGTGAGCTGGCCTGGACTTATTAATCAATTCATCAAGCGCTACCTCACTGATGACGTACTGGGGGTACCGCACGATGCCGTCGCGTCGGCTCATCAGAAGCCGCACGAGGCGGAAAACGCGTTCGCGGATAGGCTCGAATCGAACGCGTTCAAGTGCACCGCGGTATTTACGGAGCAAGCCTTGGCTCATTATTTTGTACGCGGATTGGCTCCCGCGACGCAAGCAGCGGTGGCAGAGACCGTCCAGAGGTTGCCCGCGAACCAGAAGACGGACCTGTCAATTATCAGACGCATCGCGACCGCAGAAGGAACCACGTTTCGCGCCTGACGCGGACTACCGCTGCCGGACCCGAAACCGGCAGCGAGAGGAGGGAGAGCCGCCAGGTCGAACGCGACGAGCTCCCCCGCGTCAGCCCTCCACGTTAACGAGGAGGATTGGGAAGCTGACCCCGTCCTCGTCATGAGAGGCGGGGAGGCTACAGGAGGCGGGCCGTCAACGCCAGAGTCGACGGAGACCACGGGAAGCTTTGCCACCGCGTTCGGGCATACCCCAGCGGGGATAGGTGGTCCGGACCACCGCATCGCGGAATTGGACATTTCGCGTCAAGGAGGGGGACGCATACCCTCCTGTGTTCCCCGGCTCACCGAAGAAGAGGCTCGTCAGGCGGCGACCTTCGCCTCAGCCGACGGGAGCGCGTACGTCTGCTGGCTGTGCAGAACGCACGGCCATGCCATGTACGCGTGCCCCTTCCTCGCGCCGGAGCAGCGGATGATTACCGCGTATCGGAACTACCGGTACCAACTACAGACGCGTCCAGGGATGAGGAACCTCCTCCAACAGTCGGTCGCTGGTGACCGTGGTCCGCGTTCGGGCCACGCGAATCGCCCCGGAGGAGGCGTCCGTTTCGCCCCTCTCGGAGGAGGATACAGGCGCGAACAACGCGATTTCCGACAAGCCGACACGCGATACCCGCGTCAAGATGGAAGAGGAGAACGCGGTCGGTCCAGATTGCCGACAGGGGTACAGAACGCGATAATGTACCTCCAGGACTGGGCAGGGGATCCGAATCCCCTGCCCCTACAGGAAAGCGAGCGAGAGCCGACTCTCGCCGCCCCCCAGATTTTACAACGTCCGAACGTTGAAAATCAACCCCGCCAGGTACCAGAGTACTTCGCGGATGCTGCCGCTCCAGAGTGGGTAGGGCCAGGCCAGCCACTCGAACGGAGGTCCGGAGCCGCGTTGGCTACAGATAGCGGCGCAACTAGCACGGATAGTTCAGGTAGCTCAAAAAACGCGTAAAGGCGGTCACGTTTACGCAGTCACGTGAACCGTCTCGCTCTTATACCCCCGACCCGTCCATATACCCCTATCAAGGGCGAGGTGAGTATTTACCGATAATATTCCCCTCGCCGCAACACGAAGTCACCGAGACCCCCGCCGGTCCGGTGCAAAAACAAGTATTTATCAAACGCGAAATTACCGCGGCTTCCGTAAGCCCGGTACCACCCCACGAACGCGAATATTTCCCGACCGCCGGAGGTCGGATGCCACGGATCCGCCGTGAAGGCACCAGGGCCAGCGAGAGCCCGGTGCAAGAACAAGAACGCGACGTGCGCGTCGAGAAGGCGCCGCGTGAAGAAGTAACGCGTGAAAAGCGCGTGGGCCCCTCCTTGGGCCCAAGGAGTCAAGGACCGAAAGACGAACGCGAGGCCCCGGGCTCCGACGGTCAAGGAAGAAGGACGCGAAGAAGGGGCAAGACGCGACGCCGACGCCCAAAGCGAAATGACCTGGAGCGAACGGCCCCGCCTAAGATCGTCGAGGGCGTCGTCTGTCTGATGACGTCCAAGATCTACAATATATTGGGCTCGATAGCTACTGAGAAGAACGCGTTCAAGCCGTACACTATCGCCGTCGATACGTGTTCTGGCTACAACCTGGTGAGGAAGGCCGACCTTCCTCCCGGTTGGACCCGACACGCGATGCGCGACGCGCCATTGCCAAGACTGGCCGGAGCAAACAGCAACCCGGTGAGGCTGAGCGCAGTGGTCCGCTTGGTAGTCCGGATTCGGAACACGATGTTCCGAGTCCCGTTCGTCGTCGCGAACCAACTGGCTGTTCCCGTGCTTCTGGGCACCGCGTTCATTGACGCACATGTCCGGAGCATCGACATAGAAGCCCAGAGGCTCGAGCTTCGGCATGGGGGCGCCGTGGCCATCGTGAACGCGAAAGGGGAGCCGTCTTCCCCTACAAGGCGACATGGACGCGAGACAAACCGCGCAGAAGTACGCGAAGAAACCCAGCACCCGATTCGGATCGCGTGCTGGGTAAATGTCCCCGCTATGTCGCAAGTTCGCGTACGCGTTACGACAGCGGGGAGAGGCCTGGTATTTTTGGAGCCCAAGCCGTCACTGCAGCACCGCCACGGGGTGCGGCTGACCAACGGTGTCGCGGAAGTGCTACCAAACCAGGTCTTCGAGGTTATGGTCGCGAATTTTTCGCGTCAGGTACGACGACTGCCGAAACATACAGTCGTCAGATACGCGAAACGGAACCCTCTTGCCATTCTGACACCGGAGCGTCCGGTAGCAGAGGAGATCGCGCACGCGTTGCACATTTCCAACTTGGACGGCCAAGAAGGAACATTAGGAGCAGGACGGCCGGACTCCACCGCAAATATGAACGCGAACAAGAACGCGGACGAGGAGCACGCGAGGTACCAAAATTTCGCGGAAGATACCGGACGCGTACAATATAAAGATCCCAAGTCGGACGCGGAAGATTGGGAAAAGGAGATTGATCTATCACATGTGAAGGACAAGAAATTACGCGTACAGGTGCTTGAGATGCTACGCGAACACTCCAGTTTGTGGAGCGGGTCGCTCGGAATGATCCGAGCGACGGAACATCGCATCCCACTTGAGCCCGGCACGAAGCCGATACGCGCCATGCCCTACCGCAAAGGGCCCGCGATGCGCGAAATGGTCGCGAAAGAAGTGAAGAAAATGTTGAACGCGGGAGTGATAGAGCCCGCGAATACGGAGTGGGCGTCCCCGGTCGTCCTTGTCCCAAAGAAGGACGGTAGTCTACGCTTCTGTGTGGACTACCGTCGCTTGAACGCGAAAACGCTGGCGGATTCGTATCCACTTCCGCGTATGGACGACTGTATTGATTCATTGGGGGACGCGGCTGTGTTCACTACGCTGGACTGTAACTCAGGATATTGGCAGATTCCGGTCGCGCCGGAAGACCGCGACAAAACTACCTTTACCACCCATATGGGAACGTTCCGACATTTGCGGATGCCATTCGGGTTACGCGGAGCTCCAGCCACCTTTCAACGCGCGCTGGACATAATTCTATCACGTGTACGATGGCAGATTTGCCTAGTGTATCTAGACGACGTTATCGTCTTTTCGCGTACGCACGCAGAGCACGGGAAACATTTGGACGCGGTTCTGGGACTTCTGAGAAGCGCCGGCATTTCTCTCAAGTTGAAGAAATGCAGCTTCTTTCAGCCACGCGTACACTACCTGGGGCATGTGATATCCCCAGGGAAGTTAAGCGTGACAGAAACCGCAGCGGACGCGTTCAAGACATTTACATTTCCCCGCACGTTGACACAAGTCAGGTCATTTCTCGGGGCATGTAATGTCTACCGCCGCTTTGTGCAGGGGTTCGCGAAAATCGCGCGCCCCCTCACCAATATGACGCGGAAGGACGCGGATCCGGACTACGATAACCCGACCGCGGCTCAGGTTCACGCGTTCGAAGAGCTCAAGGCGCGGATGATCGCGCCCCCAATTCTCGCGCTCCCGAGATACGGACGGCCGTATATGATTGATACTGACGCGAGCGCGTATCAACTGGGGTGCACGCTTTTACAAGAGCACGACGAGACCAACGATTGGCGTCCCGTCGGCTATTGGTCGTATTCCCTCAACGATAGTGAGCGGAACTACAGTGCGACTGAGCGCCAATGTTTCGCCGTAGTGTGGGCCGTCCGCACACTACGGCCCTACATTGAGGGAACCAAATTTACCGTGAGGACAGACCATGACGCGTTACGATGGCTGATGTCCCTCACAGAAAGCTCCGGCCGACTGACGCGTTGGCGACTACGGTTAGCGGAGTATGACTTCACCATCCAATACAGACCTGGACGCGTTCATCAAGTACCCGACGCGCTGTCGCGTCTCATTTCCCCGAGGACCGCCGACGATCCTCGGAAGGCCGTCGAGGTGGATGACGACATTCCCACCTTCGACGGCACTACCGTACGCGATGTGTCAGATGAATTACGCGACCATACTTGTACCGCGAAATGCGACCACAAGAGCGACCACGTGTTCGTCACAACGCGAAACAAGGCGGGGAGAAGGAGAAAAGTGCGTTCACGCGACGGGCCAGTGGGCGACGAAGAAGCCCCAGCTTTACAAGAACGCGGCGACCTATGGGCTGAGATAGAAGAATTCGACGCGGTGGATATTGAACGCGCTCAAGAACCAGGAATTGACGCGTCAGGCTCCCAGGTCGCTCCTCCACAGGACGACCTGCCGGCCCCTCTCACCATGGAGGAGATAGCCGAGGAGCAACGCGTCGACGATTTCTGCCAAACCGTACTGGCCAGACAATCGGAAAGTCGCGATTCCGCGTTTTTTGAGGACCACCAAGGGGTTTTGAAGCGCAAGCACCCCTACGATCCTAAAATAATTCAAGTGGTGGTCCCTCAGTCACTACGCGCGCGTCTGTTGCGACTCTGCCATGACCCCGCGATCGCGGGACATCCGGGGCAGAACCGCATGTATCACGCGCTCCGACGCTGGTATTACTGGCCACATTTGGCCGCGGACGTGGCAGCGACAGTACGAGTATGCCGGACATGCACGAAGAATCGCGTCAAACTCCGAAAACATCTCAACCGGCTGAGATTGTTCCCCGCTACGCGTCCATTGGAGAGCCTCGCGATAGACATTCTTGGACCGCTTCCAAAGACCAAGGGAGGAAAACAATACCTTCTGGTAATAACGGACCGGTTCACAAAGTTAACTCAAGTCGTCGCGTTGAGGACAGTGACCGCGTACACAATGGCGACCGCGTTTTGTGACGCGTGGGTTTTCAAGTACGGCATTCCGCGTTCGCTGTTGTCCGATAATGGACCTCAATTTAACGCGAAGTTCTTCCACAGCGCGTGCCGGATCCTGGGGATTACGAACCTGTATACTTCCGCGTACCATCCCCAGACCAACGGCCAAGTGGAGCGCTACAACCGTACTATCGCGTCTATGTTGCATAACTACGTCAACGAACACTAAGACGATTGGGATGTGTACGTGGGGCCATTAACTTACGCGTACAACTCCCACGTACACAGATCTACGCGTACGACCCCATTCGAGCTTGTACTCAGTCGACCTCCCCCAGAATTTTCGCTTCGAAGGACGGAGGGGAACGCGCCCCTTCCAGATAGAAAAACGCATCGCGCGGAGTTCCTTAAGAAACTGGACGAGACAATTCAGAAGGCATATAGCAGCCTGCGACGAACGCAGGCTCGCTACAAACGCGATTTCGACAAACGCGTGAGACGCGTAAACACGCGAGTGAAGCCTGGAAATTATGTATACCTCGACCCTACGGACGGAACGAAGACATCAAATAAGCTCGCGTCACCAGCCGTGGGACCTTACCGCGTCCTCGCGAATGACCAACGGACCATCACGATTGATCGTGATGGGGTCACAGAACGCCTGTCCGCTGATAGGTGTGTGTACGCGCCACCACCTGTGGACGCACCACGGGCAAGCACAACCGCGCCGGGTGACCTTGCTGACAAGGTCACCACGGGGACACAGTACGCGGTGGACCGGCTTCTTGATCATCGCGTAATGGAAAACGGGACCGCGGAGTTCAAGGTGAAGTGGGCAGACTACGAGGATCCCACGTGGACAGCAAGGACACATATCCCCGAAGAACTCGTCTCGCGTTACGCGAGCCGACTACGCGCACGCACGGGTAGGGACTTGACAACCGAGTTGAACGCGGACGTTCAATCTTAAGGGGGGGGCCCTCAACCGCTTTCTGACGCATCGCGTTCGAAGTAATTCAGAGAAACGAAGGACGCGTGCCCCTCCGCAGAGTCGACATTCAAGAAAGAATGGGACCCTGAGCAGCCGTGCAAATGAGGCGGACGAACGCGGACTGTATTCGCAAAAACCAGAAGGCTGAAGATACCATACCAAACGCCGGAACGAAACGGTTGACGTCGGAATAATACGCAAGGTGAGATGGAACACTGGGTCCGCGGACAGACAGCAGAGAGCACAGTACACGTGCAATGAAGCTCCACGCTCGGCGGCGCTACTATACTTATGCTGACTCCAGGCCTCCGCATTGGAGTAACGAAGAATAGAGCACGCCTTGGAAACCCCACGATCAGTAGCGGGACAAACGACGCCACGCCCGACGCACTTGCGGGGTTGGGGCCAGCCCTTTCTTAACAGCAATCCATTCCTCCCCCTTCGAAGGCAAATCAACGCGCGCTCTGATATGAATGGGCAGGAGATGACGTCCGGTACTTCTAGTATAATCACCCCCAACGACGAGGGGGGTGAGTACTTACAGTCCGGGAAGACCCCGATCGGCGGGAAGACAGAAGCACGGCCCACCCACGGTACCGAGCACGGGCTCGAGGTAGCGGTGGTAGAGCGGGATCGGGGAGGACGCGCGCACGCGCGAGCGGTTCTACGCCTCGACGCCCCGGAGCGGTACTGGGTGACGTTCCAGTACCGACGGGCGGAGGCGGAGCCGGCTCGTGGGCGTGCTACGCGCGTCCTCAACCCGCGCGCGGTGCTGCTTCTAGGTAAAACGGACGGAAGTACCTAAAAGTAAGCGGGCGGACCAAGGTGGAGGATCCTTGACAAGTCCGTGCTTGTCCCCCCTCCACCGCCGGCGGTCCGCTCATATTTAATGTACACAATTATCTATCATAACACTACAGTACCGATGTACTGTAGTGTGCTACCGTAGTGCAGGTCGGCCTGCACTGTAATACTGTCAGCCGTCGGGACTGACACTACACGTGTGCGCGCGCGCCCGTACACGTGGGGTACACGTGTGCGCGCGGGCTGAGGTACTGTAGAGCTCGGGCTCTACAGCTGCAAATCTAATCTAAATCTAATTCCGGGAGGGGGATATGCCACATGGCCCCCCCCTCAAGTGTGGACGTCCGCGTCCGCATGTGCTTGTAGAGCCGACCGTATTGTGCCCCCCCTTCCAGGGACGTAGGCTCCTTCGTCCCTCCGTAACACCGGTCTCCGGTATCGCGTGCCTCCTTTCCGTTTCCTTTCTGTCCTCGCCCACGCGCTTCTTTCGTTGACGACCTCCAAACGCCGAATCTCGGCGACCTCAGACTCTGCGGCCTTCATTCTCACGCGGGCATCTCGATGCATCCGTCGAGGGCGTTCCGGGCGGTAGGTCACCCTCATCCGATGTCTCTTTTCTTGACCATAGCAACGCCTCTGTGCGGGCCTCCCAGTCCTGTATTGGAGGCACATCCGCTCCATCGACCTCACACATCTCAGCCGTATCGAGAAACCTCTCCTCTCCGTCTTTCTGCTTTTGTCCCGGTGGCGTCTTCGTCACCCCTCCGTCCCCTTTGTCCGTCCTTCCACTTCCCAATCCGTCATACGCGCCGTCTCACCCCCTTTTCCCCACAGTGTCTCTCTTCAGCCCCGAAAAATCGCCCGTGTAGAGGTCATGGTACACGTTGATGGCGACGCTTAAATTCCTCTTCTGTATTCCTCCTACGTGTCGGTGGTGATCGACCGGTTTCCTTCTTTTCTTCACCAATTGGCTCCTCAAGGCGGGAGCATCCCCCTTTCTCTTCTGTCTCCCCTCAACCCCCATCTCGTACTTCAGGGCCAACTCCAGGTGCCGTGCGGCTCGGTGACCCTGACACTAATCGCGGAAGGAGGTTGGCGAACCGTTTTCGTCTGGTGCCCAGACCTCGGTAGTTGGACCCCTGTTCGCGCAGCATAGCATCTCTACTTTCTCCGTACTGGCCCGAAACTTCTCTGCGCGAATCATCAGTGCATCGCACTGCTATTCTAAACCGAATTCCGTGAGGGCAGGGGTTTCCTGGGTATCAGTCGTAGAGGCGACCTTTAGCGGGGGTCCGATGTCCTCGTCAATAGCGCGATTGGCGTGATCCCCAATGGGAGCGTTATATTCCAAGGAGAAACGCCCCTCAGGTGCTCAGGTATTGTACCCTCCCCGTAGTAAAATGCTCTCCTCCGCGGATTGGCGATCCCTCGCATCAGCTTCTCGTCCATGTGCCCCCTAGACTAGACGGGCGCGCGGCGTACATGGACGGCGGTCGCTCCGCGTGAGCACGCCTGCATGAGGGAAGCAGCAGTCATGTGGCATTAGCTGGCGATGCGCGTGTGCGCGCCTGCGTGAGGCAACAACAGCGGCGGTAGCTGCGTTGCGCGCCCGCGCGCACGCAGAGAGGGGCGGCGCGAGAGCACGCTGTGCTGCGAGGGCGATCGAGGCGGCGGTGGCGGGCTATGCGCGTGTTATTGTTGGCTATTCTCTGATCGTCCCACCCCATCCGATGGGGTGGGCCTAGGGGGTACGACGTGATTGCCCGAGGTCCTTCTTGTCCGTCGTGCACGCTTTCAGTGTCGCTGCCCGGGGTTGCTCGCGTACGCCGGGTTTCGACACCTTCTTTTCGTCGCTCCTTTCCCGCGTTCGCGCCGCGCGTCGATCTCGGGAGCCGTGATTTTCCGCTTGCGGTGCGAGGTCTCATTCTCCCCCCTTTCGTGGAGGCACGCCATTGCTGCGGGGGCGGCACGCGATCCCTGCCGTCGACGGCGGCGCGCGTGCTCGAAGTAGGAGGGGGTCGGTTTGCGGCGGGCCTCTTGGGATGGAGCACGGCTCGGGGTACCATGCGGGCCACGTGCCGGCGTGGTGGCGTTTCGCACTCGACCCTCGTCGGCGGGGCGGCATACGTGGCGGTTCTTACACCGGGCGAGCGCACTGTGCGTACGTTGTAGGGTATGCTGCAGAATGACGGTTGGCGCACGTCGGGCTCGTGTTCCGCCGTTTCCTGAGGTGGCTTGTAGAGCTCTCGTCCTTCGCTCCCTGAACCCTCACCAGCACCGCCGACGGTAGACAAACTCCGGTTCCACTTTGCGCTGTCCCAGTCCTTCCCCGACAGTCCCGACCGATCATCTCTGCTCCGTGCTATCGGCCGTCCTATTATGGCCGACTCGACCTCTCTTCCTCCTCCGCCGCCGCCCGCTGGCGGTGGCAAACCCGTGGCGGCGGGAGCGTCCGTCGTCGCGATTCCTTTGCCGCGCGGGGTCGGGTCATCGAGCGCGTCCCCTGGATCGCAAGGGGAGAACATCGCTCTGACCCGTCCGACCCCGCCGGCTCCTCCGGCTTTCCAGAAGTCCCGTTCCCGCTCCACGACCGTCTCCGTGGAGCTGGTGGCTCCTCCCGTGGGGCCACCCAAACCGGTCATCGCGTTCCGTCCGGCTGCCCAACCGACCCCAGCGGCCGTCGTCCTTCCCGTTGCGCATCCGGGCGTCGCGCGCGGCTCTGCCGCCCCCGCGGCGGTGGGGGCGGCTCGTGTTCCCGACGGTGCATCCTTCGGCCGTCGTACCTCCGTACCTCACCCCTCTTCCTCCGGTCGGGAGGGGGAGGTGGCCTCAGCCATGCAGTGGTTCGGGGTTCCGTCTTCCGATGTCCCACTGCTCTCTGTCGACGAGCTGCAGTACCCTTGGTCACGCCGGGGCCGTTCCGGGATCACCGTGGCGGAGGTGATCTCGTGCGGGTGGCTTCGACCCGATCTCGCTCGCGTGTTTAAGGTGTACGAGACGGGCGGCCTGGAAGAAGCATCTTCGGCCCTTTACCGCTTAATGGCCGAAGGCGGCGGGGTCGGCTACCAGCTCCCGGACGAGCTGCCGGGCGACCGTACATTCGCGTACAGCGTGGCGGAGGTCATCTACGTTGATCGTATGGGGGCGCTCCTGGCCGGGTCGGTGCAGGTAGACCCCCGACGCTTCGTGCTGTCAGAGGTGGCGGGACTGTACGTCTCGCCCCGCCCCTACGCCTTCACCAAGCCCCTCGTGGCTCTACAGAAGTCCTCGTGTTCCTTGATGCGGCTATACGCCGTGGGTTTCGCTCACCACGACTGGTCCGCCTACAGGGGAGAGAACGAGGCGGACGGTCGTGTCGTCCCATCTGCCGCCTTCGCGTCCGGGTTGTCGGTTGGTGATTTTCCCGCTCTCCCCTTGGTCGTGCGGGAGAGCTTTCCGTCGTTGGGGGTACACCCCTTGCTGCCTCCCATTCTGAAACATTTCGGCATCGCGTGCGCCGATCCACAGCACCCAGCCCACCCGCGGCTCGCGTACAACTATGAGCGCGAGTGGGCGTGGTCCGTGTGCTGCGCTTTCATGTCGGAGGTGTGTATGAACAAGCGTGCGTTCGTGCAGCCCGTCCCCACGGTCACGTTCGTGGGGCGCGTCGCGTCGGGCCTTCCCGACGTCGCACTGCATCCATCCGACGTCGGCTCTGCTCACGTCCCGTGGACGTTCAGCCATGCCATTAGCCTCATGGGCCGGGTCGGAGAGGTCAGTCCTCTGAACCACCGTTCGTGGATGGACTATACCACAGGCGCCCGTAGCTCCTTCCTGACGTACGAACCAACCATGGACGCCTTCGCCGCGCGTCCCCGTCCCGTGCCCCCGGCCGTCGGTAACGGGGAAAGGAGGGGAGGGGTTGGTTCCGAACACCGGCGTGGGCGTCGGAAGCGCTACCGGGACCTCGACGCCGTGGGCGGAGACTCCGTTGGTGTCGCCCTGTACCCCTCTCGACCGACGCGGGGTGCCGATCACGACCCCGCAGGTGGTCCTGTCCCTTCAGACGCTGTCCTCCCCGTCCCACCACTCGACGCGGTGAGGCAGGGCGCGCCCCGGGGGCGCCGCATACGTGAGCTGGTGCTCCCCCACGAGGAGCTGATGGTCGCCCCCAAGGTAGTGCTAGCGTTAGGCGTTGCCAGCCGGCGAACTTGGACCGTAGGCGGGTTGGTGGATACTCTGGCTGAATGGTTCCTCACTCGGAGTGATGAAGCGCGCGGTCTACGTGACGACCTGGCAACGCGCTCTGCGGAACTGCAGCCGGTGAACCGGGAGCTAGGGTCCGTGCGCGAGGCGTCCGAGCGCCAAGCCGCGGCCTACGAGCGGGCGGTGTACGATCGCGAACGCTACCGGTGCGAGCGCGACCGCTTGCGTTTGGCTCAGTCGGCGCCCCTGCCAGCTGGTGGCGTTCCTCACGGCCCTGCTACCTCTACCATCCGTGACCCGTACGCCGCGTACGGGTCTGACCCTCGCCCGTCCCGAAACTGGGCGAGCGGTGAGAGTATGACTCGTGTCACAATGCCCTCCTTGGCGGACATGGACGCCGAATTGCCCCGGCACCCGGGGTACTGTCCTCCGAACAACCGTGGGTCAGGGGCCCGCGTGCCCTCAAACGACGCGAGCGGCTGACCGCGCGGTCTGGTCGTTGACCGCGCGGGACCCTTCACCCCTCCGTCAACCAGACAATGGAAAAAAGGGGGAAGGGGGATGACTCGTCGCCGGGTCACAGTAAAATTGCTTTCCTGGTTACGTGTTCTTTGCGTCGGTCCTCTTCTTCCCATTACCCTTCGCGCGTTGGTATCCTCCGTGGCCAAGCTGGGGTCGACAGGTTGTTTGAGGGCTCTCCAGGTCCTGCCCGTGATGGGCATGACGGGGAGGTGGGTCGTGAAGCCGAGGCCGCCGTCACGGCGCACGGCCTACTTGGCCGTCTCGTCGCGCGCGCCCTGACAGCACTGCGCGGGACGCGAAGCGTTATACTGGTTGCTCACCGTGGTCGTCGGGGCGGGCCGACAGGGGCATGGAGACGTAGAGCGCGAGGCGGCGCGGGGTTGGGGAGCGCGGTGCGTGTCTGTGGTCGTAGACTGGCGAGCTGGACTCCTCCTCTTGCACACGGCGTGCAAGCGCCCTGTACGACAGCGGTATGCGCACGGTGCTGTTCCTCAGGGGTTCCTACCTGACTTGCCCTGGCGAGGGACGGACTCGCTCATCCCCCTCCTTGTCTCGGGACTCCAGAGGCCTGTTGCCCTCCTTTTCTTCTGCCCGCGTATAGCTTCCGGCGAGCCATTTCTTTTCCTCCCGCGCAGCGGGCTCACCGCGGCTCGTTTTTCGAAACAGTGCTCACGCATTTGGCTCCTCGTCTTCCTTGTTCCTTGGTGCCCCGCTCTTTCTCTCCCAGACGCGGAGGAGAAAGGGGCGAAGAACGATCGGGAGCCCCTTGCCATTTGGTGGCGAGGGCGCAGCGTTGGGGTTTCCGTCTTATGCCTCGCGCCCTTCGCCCTTCGGGGGCGAGGGCGCGGACGCGCAACACGCGTCTCCTTCTTGGCGCCCCTCGCCCTTCGAGGGCGAGGGCGCGGACGCGCAACACGCGTCTCCTTCTGGGCGCCCCTCGCCCTTCGAGGGCGAGGGCGCGGACGCGCAACACGCGTCTCCTTCTTGGCGCCCCTCGCCCTTCGAGGGCGAGGGCGCGGACGCGCAACACGCGTCTCCTTCTTGGCGCCCCTCGCCCTTCGAGGGCGAGGGCGCGGACGCGCAACACGCGTCTCCTTCTTGGCGCCCCTCGCCCTTCGAGGGCGAGGGCGCGGACGCGCAACACGCGCGGAGCGGGGAAAGAAGGCCGGTGTCCAACAGGCTTCCTGAGCGGTATTGCGGTCGGCCCAGGGGTTGTGCGCGGTGTCGGTGCGCAACGAGCCGAGTCGAGGTGTTGCACAGCGTTCTACCACTATGAAGTCGTCACTTCATTAGGCGCAACAGGCGGCGGTGGTGATTCGTACAGTATCCCGCGGGGCATTGCGTGTCTCGTATGCCGACGTGCGTACGTTCGCTCACGTGAGTTGCCCCTTTTTTTCGATAGATTTTCCGTTAATTTTTCCATTCCCGTGGTGGCGGATTGACACCGAGCGAGCGGGGCGCTGCGTGGGGTTGCCGCACTGTACGACAAGTGTCCCCATTTCTTCTCATTTTTTCACACCTCATCCGCCGGTAGTGCTGTCGAGACCGGGTCGGGGGTATGACAGTGTAGTTTTCTCCTTGCCTCAATTTTCGCGTATTAGCCGTTGGCGGAGTTGCTCGTTGTCTCATCCGGGACCCCCATTCTCACGAGCCACAGTGACTCTCGGTCTCTACACCCCGCGTTTCAGCTCCTCTCCCCTATTATTCCAAGGGGTCCCGTGATTCCGTTGGGGTTGCCTCAGTCGTTGGACCTCCCCTCGCCGCGATGATCGGACTTAACGGAACGTCCGGTGACCCTGTTCGGGGGGGGGTGTCCGACCTTTCAGCTCCGGAAGGGGTACTCGACTCCCCTTCGAGCTCTGCGTCCTCGTATCGTCGGTCACTGCGGGGTCGAGATCCTTGCTAGCAGTCCGTACTGCCTCGCCTTTACGTCGTGCGTTCTTGGGTTTTGGGAGTCAAATACGGCTTGACTTCTGTGCGGTTCTCACGTCAACCGTAACGAAGCGGTTGAGGGCCCCCCTCTCAAGCGTGAACGTCCGCGTTCACGTCAGACATGAGGTTCCTGCCGGTGCGTCTCCGGAGGCGTTGGGCGTAACGAGACACCAACTCCTCCGGAACGTGAGTCCGGGCGGTCCATGTGGGCGTGTCGTAATCCGCCCACTTGATGAGGAACTCGATTGTTCCGTCCTCCATGGCTCGATGCCGGAGTAATCGTTCCACGGCATACTGCGTGCCCTCGGTGACCTTGTCGGCAAGGTCGCTTGGGGCTGTCGTGCTCGCCTGTGGCGCGCCCGTCGGTGGTGGCGCGTACACGCAGCGGTCTGCGGAGACGCGCTCGGTGACACCATCACGATCGATCGTGATGGTTCGCCGGTCATTGGCGAGTACGCGGTATGGCCCAACGGCGGGCGACGCGAGCTTGTTAGACGTCTTTGCCCCATCGGTGGGGTTCAGGTAGACGTAATTACCTGGCTTGATACGTGCGTTGAACCGTCTGACGCGCTTATCGAAGTCGCGCTTGTACCGAGCCTGCGTCCGGCGCAGGCTCCCGTACGCCTTCTGGATCGTGTCGTCCAACGTCTTGAGGAACTCAGCGCGCGCGCTGCCCCTGTCGGACGGGGGCGCGTCACCGTCGGCTCTACGTAGAGAGAACTCCGGCGGGGGTCGGCTGAGGACGAGCTCGAAGGGCGTGGTACTCGTCGTACGATGTACGTGGGAGTTGTACGCGTACGTGAGCGGCCCCACGTACACGTCCCAGTCGTCCTGATGTTCGCCGACGTAATTCCGTAACATCGAAGCGATCGTCCGGTTGTATCGCTCGACCTGCCCGTTCGTCTGGGGGTGGTACGCCGAAGTGTACAAGTTCGTCACCCCCAGGACACGGCACGTGCTGTGGAAGAACTTCGCGTTGAACTGCGGTCCGTTATCCGACAGTAGCGAGCGTGGGACGCCGTATTTAAATACCCACGCGTCGCAGAACGCGACGGCTACCGTGTACGCGGTTACGGTTCGCAGTGCCACAACTTGAGTCAGCTTGGTGAAACGGTCCGTAATTACGAGAAGGAACCGTTTCCCTGCCTTCGTCTTGGGTAGCGGTCCCAAGATGTCGATGGCGAGGCTCTCAAGCGGCCGTGTTGCCGGAAACAACTTCAAACGGTTGAGGTGTTTCCGCAACTTAACACGGTTCATCGCGCATGTTCGGCACCCTCGCACCGTAGCTGCGACATCTGCAGCGAGATGGGGCCAGTAGTACTCGCGACGGAGCGCGAAGTACATACGGTTCTGGCCCGGGTGCCCTGCGATGGTTGGTGTGTGGCAGAGCTGGAGAAGCCGAGCCCGTAGCGTCCGTGGCACCACGACCTGCACGATGTCAGGGTCGAAGGGGTGTCTCCGTTTGAGCACCCCGTGGTGGTCTTCGAAGAACGCGGAGTCCCGGGACTCTGACTGTCGTGCCAGTACGGTCTGGCAGAAGTCATCCACGCGTTGCTCTTCGGCTATCTCCTCTAGAGTAAGAGGGGCCGGAAGGTCGTCCTGCGGAGGGGCGACCGTGGAGGCGGGCGCGCCAACTTCGGGTTGTCCGGCGCGCTCGATGTCGACAGCGTCGAACTCGTCGTTCTCCTCCCAGAACGAGGTGGGTCTTTCAAGAGCGGGGGCCTCGTCGTCGCCCCTCGGCTCGTCGCGCGTACGGACGCGCGACCCTCTTCGCGATCCGGCTTGGTTCCTTGTTGTCACGAAGACATGGACGGCCTTGTGATCGCAGCTCGCGGTACAGACGTGGTCCGCGAGCTCGTCCGACATGTCACGGACGGTCGTACCGGCATCGAAGGTGGGAATGTCGTCATCCACCTCGACGACTGGGCGAGGGTCGTCGGTGACTCTTGGCGACACGAGGCGTGACAGGGCATCGGGCACCTGGTGCACGCGCCCGGGGCGGTACTGGATGGTGAAGTCGTATTCCGCCAACCGCAGTCGCCACCGGGTAAGCCTTCCGGAGCTCTCCGTGAGGGACATAAGCCATCGGAGGGCATCATGGTCCGTCCGGACGGTGAACTTGGTACCTTCGATGTACGGCCGTAGTGTGCGTACGGCCCACACTACGGCAAAGCACTCGCGTTCCGTAGCGCTGTAGTTGCGCTCACTATCGGACAGTGAGTACGACCAATACCCCACGGGGCGCCAGTCGTTGGCGCCTTCGTGTTCCTGGAGCAACGTACAGCCCAGTTGATAGGCACTAGCATCAGTGTCGATCATGTACGGCCGACCGTACCGCGGCAATGCTAGGATCGGCGGGGAAATCATCCGCTCCTTCAACGCTTCGAACGCTTGAAGTTGCAGCTCGGTCGGGTCGTCGAAGTTGGGGTCCGCGTCCTTGCGCGTCATGTCCGTTAATGGGCGCGCAATTTTCGCGAACCCCTTCACGAAGCGGCGGTAGACGTTGCACGCTCCGAGGTACGAGCGCACCTGCGTCAACGTCCTCGGAAACGTGAACGTCTTGAAGGCGTCCGCCGCCGCTTCGGCGACGCTCAGCTTACCTGGGGAAATGACGTGCCCCAAGTAATGCACCTTCGGTTGGAAGAAGCTACACTTCTTGAGCTTGAGGGAGATTCCGGCGCTCCTCAACAAGCTCAAGACAGTGTCGAGATGCTTCGCGTGTTCTCCGTGCGTACGGGAGAACACGATGACATCATCCAGGTAGACGAGGCATATCTGCCATCGGACGCCAGATAGGATGATGTCGAGGGCACGTTGGAAGGTGGCCGGTGCCCCTTTTAGCCCGAACGGCATACGCAAATGGCGAAACGTTCCCATATGCGTAGTGAACGTGGTCTTGTCCCGGTCTTCCGGAGCGACGGGGATCTGCCAATAACCGGAATTGCAGTCCAACGTCGTGAAGACGGCTGCATCTCCGAGCGAATCGATGCAGTCGTCCATCCGTGGCAGCGGATACGAATCCGCTGCCGTCTTCGCGTTGAGACGCCGGTAGTCCACGCAGAACCGAAGAGAGCCGTCTTTCTTCGGTACGAGCACCACGGGAGACGCCCACTCGGTGCTCGCGGGTTCGATTACCCCTGCGTTCAACATTTTGTCGACTTCCTTGGCGACCATCTCACGCATAGCCGGCCCCTTTCGGTAGGGCATTGAACGTATCGGCTTCGTACCCGGTTCCAGGGGAATGCGGTGTTCGGTCGCTCGGATCGTTCCGAGCGCCCCGCTCCACAGACTCGAGTGCTTACGGAGCATCTCGAGCACGTGGCCCCGGAACTTGTCACTATCGACGTATGACAAGTCGATTTCTCTTTCCCAATCCTCGGGCGGATTTTCGGGATCCTTTTTAGAGGCGGGTGCAGTGCCCCCTTCCGGCGGCGGGCACTTCACCAGTCGGCCGTCCGTACTGGCTCCTCTCTCCTCAACGGTTGCCCCCTGGGCGGAGCCTGGTCGACCAGCTCCTGCCGTTCCGACTTGATCGGTCAATTCGGTGAGGTGTAGCGCGTGCGCGATCCCCTCGGCGACGCGGCGTTCAGGCGTCAAGATTGCGAGGGGGTTGCGTTTAGCGTATCCCACAACGGTGTGTTTCGGAAGCCGCCTTTCCCGTCGCGAAAAGTTCGCGACGATGACGTCGAAGGTCTGGTTCGGCAGGACCTCGGCGACGCCGTTCGTCAGCCTCACTCCATGTCGGTGTTGGAGTGATGGCTTCGGCTCCATAAACACGAGGCCCCTCCCCACCGTGGTGACGCGCACACGGGCCTGCGACCTCGCGGGAATGGTAACCCAGCGGGCGATTCGGATCGCCTGCGGGGCTTTGTCGCGTGCGTCAGCCCGGCTTGTCTGACGTCCGTGCCGCCTGGTTGGGGGAGTCGGCTCCCCCTTCCCGTCGACGATGGCAACGGAGCCACCTTGGCGGAGCTCCAACCGTTGAGCTTCGATGTCGATACTTCGTACGTGTGTATCGATGAAGGCCGTACCAAGGAGGACCGGCACGGCGAGCTGGTCCGCCACGACGAACGGAATTCGGAACGTCGTGTTCCTCAACCGCACGGCCAGGCGTACGACGGCCGAGAGCTTAAGCGGGTTGCTATTCGCGCCTGCCAATCGGGGCAGTGGCGCGTCGCGGATGACGTACCGCGACCAATCGGGAGGAAGGTCCGCCTTCCTCACCAGATTGTACCCTGAGCACGTATCAACGGCGATCGTGCGGGGCTTGAAGGCATTTCCCTCCGTGGCTATCGAGCCGAGGACGTTGTAAATCTTCGACGTCATAAGGCAAATGACGCCGTCGACCACCTTCGGCGTGCCCGGCTCGGCGAGATCGTTCCGCCTGGGCCGCCGGCGCCGGTTCCGACTTCTCTTCCGCGTCCTTCGGCCTTGGTCGCGGGGCGCCCTTCGGTCGGCCGCGTCCCCGCGACAAGTCGCGTTCGTACGCGGCTTGAATTCTTCTGGCGGCCCCGGGTCCCCCTGGGTCGGGCCGCTGGCGCGTTCGATGCGCTTCTTGTTAGGCACTTGGCTCACGGTTGCCACAGTGCCTTCCTTCATGTGCGCCGGGCTCACGGTTGCCTCAGCGTCTTCGTCCTTTCGCACCGAGCTTACGGGTGTCTCGGTGCGCTTGTGCGGGGTTGAGGGGAATAATATCGGTAAACATTCCCCTCCCCTGCCGGGGACAAATAGGGGCGGGTCAAGGTTGGTTTGACAAGACGGTTCACGCGACCGCGCGAACGTAACCGTCTTTACGGGTTTTTCGAACTACCCGAGCTGTCAGTGCTATTTGCTTGGCTATCGTTAGCTAGCGCGTCGACGGGCCCTTGGCCGCGCGGATGGGGACGGTTTCCCCACCCCGACTGGCCATCTTCTACGAAGTAATCGGATACTTCGTGGCCTTGGATTGCAACGTCCGGCCGTTGCAATATTCGAGGGGCGGAGAGAACGGGCTCCCCTCCGCCTCCTTCCGTGGGCTGGGGGTGCGTCTCACCAGCCCAGTCTTGGAGGTACATGATGGCGTTCTGTACCCCTTGGGGCAACGGGGGTCGGCCCCGGTCGCCTCGCCCATCTCGACGGGGATATCGCGTATCCATCCGACGAGGGTCACGTCGATCCCTTTGATCGGTCCCCGGGTATCGGTATCCGCCTTCACGAGGGGCAAAACGGACGCCCCTACCCGATCGGCTCGGGTCACCTCGACGCGGGCCTCGGTCTGCCCGCGTAGACTGCTGGATGAGATTGCGCATTCCGGGGCGCGTCTCCATCTGATAGCGGTAGTTCCTGTACGCCGTGAACTGACGTTGTTCAGGCGACAGGAACGGGCACGCGTACATGGCGTGGCCGTACGTCCGGCACAGCCAACAAATGTACGCGCTGCCATCGGTCGACGCGAAAGTCGCCGCGTGGCGTGCCTCCTCATCGGTGAGTCGAGGCACGTTAGGCAGCCCGCGGTCTCCTTCTCGACGGGAGATATCCAGCTCGGCCATGTTGTGGTTCGGACCACCCGTGGCCCTCGGCGTGTGGGCGAACGCCGTTGCGAAGCTTCCGGTCGAACCGGTGGAAGCTGGCGTAGGGGGTCGGCCTCCTGCCCGGTCGAAGCCTTGCGTGATGAGGACAGGGTCGGCCTGCCACTCATCTTCTCCAATGTGGAGGGCGGTCGCCGGCGAACTCGTTCCGTGTGACCTTGGAGTTCGGACTCCCTTCGCTGCCGGCTTCGGGTCCGGCAGCGGCAACCCGCGACGGGCGCGGTAGGTTGTACCCTCGGCCGTTGCGATACGGCGAATCGTTGAGAGTTCGGTCTTCTGTTGTCCGGGCAACCTTTGCATCGTCTCTGCCACTGCGGCCCGGGTCGCAGTGGACAACCCGCGCACGAAGTAGTGCGCGAGGGCTTGTTCTGAGAACACGGCCGTGCATTGGAACGCGGCGGATTCCAGCCGGTCTGCGAACGTGTTCTCGGTTTCGTGAGGAAGCTGTCGCGCCGACGCGACAGCGTCAAACGCTTCCCCCAACACGTCGTCGGTTAGGTAGCGTTTGATAAATTGGTTGACGAGGCCAGGCCAGCTCGTGTCGTCGTGGAGCTGGCCGGCGCGGAGGCCGCGCATGGTGTAACTCGTATACAACCGCTCCGCGTCCCGCTCGAGGAAGTGAGCGAAGACACGGATTGCCACACCTTCGGTCAGGTGCTGGGCATTGAAGGTTATCCGGATATCCTTCAGAAACGGGAGCAACTGAATCGCGTCAGTACCGTCGAAGCTCTTCATCGTGGGACGGAGCCCACGGCAGCGTTGGACGTACTTCGCGATCCGTCCCGCGTCACCCGAGGTAACGAGCCTCGAGATGTTGTCCAACCGATACATGCGGTAGTTCGCGACGGCGCTGAACTCCTGTATCATGGTGTGGACGGGCTCGAGCCCGGGTTCGGCGGGGCCCAACGTTCCGAACGGCGTGACGGGCAACGTTCGGACGTCGACGGGGCCGGGATGCGCGGTAAGATCCGCTGGCTGGTAGCCGCCCCAGCGAGGATCGAAGGGGAGAATCGGTTCCCCTGATCCGCGGGCGACTCCTCCACGGCCACGGTCGGGTTCGTCCGGTACCCGTCGGGACTGCCGCATGCTTCCGGATGCATACGGCAGGGCTTGAGTCTCGGACGCGAAGTTCGCGTCCGCTGTCGGCTTGATGTCCTCCGCCCTCCGACTGGTGACGGCTCCAGTCGGGGGCCACTCCTGCGCTCCGGATGCGCCCGGAGGAACAGTGGCACCGGGCCCACTCGAGGGGGCTCCGGGCGGCTTCTCGGCCGAGGTCTGTTCCATCTCACGGGCACGGCGGCGCGTTGAGTTGAGCTCCGCCGCCATGTGCGCGAACGCTCCCATCTGTTCGGCTGATGGGAAGGGTTGCGGGTCGCGTCGGACCCCGGAGTTTGCACTCGCGGGTCGACCCGCAACGTTCATGGCGGGGGAATCGATGCGCGCCTCTTCGACCAGTACCAAACGGGACTGTAGCTGGTCGACGAGAGCGCGCAGGTTCTCCAAGGACTGAGTTACGCGCTCAAACCTTCCTTCGCGGAGGGAGCGCAACTCATCCATACAGCGGGCGTAGACGCTGTCGGAGACGTCGATACGGAGGGATGTTCGGACATCTTCGATATACTCCGCGATGCGATCGTACATCGCGCGAGCGCGTCCTTCGGAGAAGTCAGGCGACGGTTCGCGGTCTCGGGGACCAGCGTCGCCGTCGCCGACTCGGACGCGGAGCGCGGCTTCTCGCACATCGGCGGGCTCCGAGCGAATCGAGGTGGGATATTCGCCACTCATCTCGACGCGTACGGACGCGGAGGTAAACGATAGTCTTCTCGGTTCGATCGTGAGAGTTTTCTAGGTCGGGAGACCACTGTAGTACAATCACCCCCAACGACGAGGGGGGTGAGTACTGACAGTTCGGAAAGACCCCGATCGGCGGGAAGACAGAAGCACGGCCCACCCACGGTACCGAGCACGGGCTCGAGGTAGCGGTGGTAGAGCGGGATCGGGGAGGACGCGCGCACGCGCGAGCGGTTCTACGCCTCGACGCCCCGGAGCGGTACTGGGTGACGTTCCAGTACCGACGGGCGGAGGCGGAGCCGGCTCGTGGGCGTGCTACGCGCGTCCTCAACCCGCGCGCGGTGCTACTTCTAGGTAAAACGGACGGAAGTACCTAAAAGTAAGCGGGCGGACCAAGGTGGAGGATCCTTGACAAGTCCGTGCTTGTCGTCCTCCACCGCCGGCGGTCCGCTCATATTTAATGTACATCGTAGTCTATCATAACTCTACTGTAGTGCCGGTCTACCGACACTGTAGCGCTGTCAGCCGGCGGGGCTGACAGTCCACGTGTAGCACGCGTCCCGTACACGTGGAGGACACGTGTGTGCGCGCGTAGCTGTAAGGCTCGTGCCTTACTGTCGCTGATCTAATCCTAATCTAATTTCCGAATTTCCGTTTGGGGTTATACCACAGGCGGAAGGCACGACGTACCGCGCTCGGCGCGGTTTACCCCTGCCGGATACGAAACCGGCAGGGAGGGCTGGCAGGACTACGAAGTCCGCCGCCACAAGTTCGCCCGCTACGACCCTCCACATCGGGGAGGATGAGTGGCAGGCCGACCCTGTCCTCATTACGCAAGGAGGAGGACCCGTGGGGGGACGACCCCCCTCACCGATGTCGACCGGAACGACATCCAGTTACGCGACAGCCTTCGCGGCCACTCCAAGAGTGGCAAGGGGTACGGATCCCCGGGTGGCAGAGCTCGACATCTCGAGTCGAGATGCAGGAGCTGAAGCCCCTCGCGTACCCCTCCTCACCGATGAGGAGGCGCGGCACGCAGCGACCTTCGCCTCAACGGATGGCAGCGCGTACGTGTGCTGGCTATGCCGTACGTACGGACACGCCATGTACGCGTGCCCGTTCCTGTCGCCGGAACAACGAATGTTCACGGCGTACAGGAACTACCGCTACCAGATGGAGACGCGCCCCGGCGCGCGTAATCTCCTCCGGCAGTCGGTCGGCGAGGGCCGCCCCCCGCGTCAAGGTTTCCCGAATCGTTCGGGTGGGGGCACACGCATCGCCCCACGCGGAGGCGGGTATCGTCGTAACGAACTCGATCGTCGTGATCGACCGGATTACCGCCCGTCGGACACAAGGTATCCCCGTCAAGGGGGGAGAGGGGACCGAGACCGTTCTCGGTTACCCCAACAGGTACAAAACGCGATCATGTACCTGCAGGATTGGGTAGAGGACCCGTATTCTCTACCCACGGAGGGGCGCGAAGGAGACCCGGCTCGCCTCGTCCCCCATATCCTGCGACGACCGGACGTCACAGGCCAAGGTCAGGAAGTACCCGAATACTTCGCTGACGTCGCGCGGCCGCGGTGGGGGAATCGTCCCGACCCACACGGCCAAGGACCCGAAGAAGACCTGGCCACCGATGGCCAGGAAGGTAGCTCAGATAGCACCGGTAGTTCGAAAAAAGGGTAAAGACGGTTACGTACACGCGGTCGCGTGAGCCGTCTTATCCCTACGAACTAGACTGGACCCCGCGTGCTGGCCAAGGACACGGGGGGTATTGTCCGATAATACATCCCCCGTGTGCTGGAGCGAGCACGGGAACTCCTGCGGCGCCAATGCAGGAGAACGGGAGCGTCGAGGCTTCCGTAAGCCCGACGCTGGAGGAGAGCACCGCCGGGACACCGTCAACCCCAGTGATGCTGAGCGAACACGAGGGAAGTAATGAAGACCGAAAGGAGCCCGTCGATCTCCTAGCTTCCGTGAGCCAAGGCCCACCGACGAACGGTCCTCCGCGTATGGACCCGAGCACTCGAGGGGGCGTCACCGAGCCGCGGACCTCCCAAGAAACGCGTAGAAGGAAGCGCAAGAGGGGTCAACACCGAAAGCGAAAGCCCCGACGGAACGACCTCACTGATAAGGTCGCGCCTAAGATAGTCGATGGCCTCGTGTGCCTCATGACGTCAAAAATATATAACGTCTTGGGCTCCGTGGCCACCGGAGGCAACGCGTTCAAGCGCCACACGATCGCCGTCGATACGTGTTCGGGGTACAACTTGGTGAGGAAGGCCGACCTTCCTCCGGACTGGACCCGCTACGTGATACGGGACGCGCCATTACCCCGACTGGCTGGTGCGAACAGTAACCCGCTCCGACTTACGGCCGTCGTCCATCTCGTTGTCAGGTTGCGGAACACGACGTTCCGCATGCCTTTCGTAGTGGCCGAACAGCTCGCTGTTCCCGTCCTACTTGGGACCGCGTTCATCGATTCCCACGTACGCAGCATAGATATCGATGGCCAGAAGCTCGAACTTCGCCACGGTGGCTCCGTAGCCATCGTCGACGGGAAGGGGGAGCCGGCTCCCCCTACTAGGCGACGCGGACGCCAGACGAGCCGGCCGGATGTACGCGAGGAGGCCCCGCAGGCGATCCGAATCGCCCGCTGGGTTACCATCCCCGCGATGTCACAAGCCCGAGTGCGTGTGACAACCGCGGGGAGGGGCCTCGTGTTCTTGGAGCCCAAGCCCTCACTCCAACACCGACATGGAGTGAGGTTGACGAATGGCGTCGCAGAGGTTCTGCCGAATCAGACCTTCGATGTCATCGTCGCGAACTTCTCGCGACGGGAGAGGCGGCTTCCGAAGCACACCTTCGTGGGATACGCGAAGCGCAACCCCCTCGCGATCCTCACGCCCGAACGGGGGGTCGCCGAGGGGATCGCGCACGCGCTACACCTGACCGACTTGACCGATCAAGTCGGAAGGGTGGGAGTTGGCCGATCCAACTCCGACGACCAGACCACCGCGGGTGACGGAGGGGTTGACACGGACGAACGGTCACCTTTATACCACCCGACGGCGGGGGGTACTGTACCCCCACAGAATAAGGATCCCGAAAATCCACCGATGGATTGGGAAAAAGAGATTGACTTGTCATACATCGACGATGACAAGCTCCGTGGCCACGTACTTGAGATGCACCGTAGGCACTCGAGTCTGTGGAGCGGTGCGCTCGGAACTATCCGAGCAACGGAGCACCGCATTGCCCTCGAACCGGGTACGAAGCCGATACGCTCGATGCCCTACCGTAAGGGGCCCGCGATGCGCGAAATGGTCGCGAAGGAGGTCAACAAGATGTTGAACGCAGGGGTTATCGAACCCGCGAGCACCAAGTGGGCTTCCCCGGTGGTGCTCGTACCGAAGAAAGACGGCTCTCTTCGGTTCTGCGTAGACTATCGGCGTCTCAACGCGAAGACTGCAGCGGATTCGTATCCGCTGCCGCGTATGGACGACTGCATCGACTCGTTAGGAGATGAAGCCGTCTTTACGACGTTGGACTGCAATTCCGGTTATTGGCAGATCCCGGTCGCTCCGGAGGACCGGGATAAGACAACCTTTACGACGCACATGGGCACGTTCCGCCACCTGCGAATGCCGTTCGGACTAAAAGGGGCACCGGCCACCTTCCAACGCGCCCTGGATATTATTCTCTCACGCGTTCGCTGGCAAATATGCCTCGTCTATCTCGATGACGTTATAGTGTTCTCGCGTACGCACGCGGAACATGCGAAGCATCTCAACACTGTCTTGAGCTTGCTTGGGAGTGCCGGAATCTCCCTCAAGCTCAAGAAGTGTAGCTTCTTTCAGCCGAAGGTACACTACCTGGGGCACGTCATTTCCCCAGGTAAGTTAAGCGTGGCGGACACGGCGGCCGATGCCGTCAAGACGTTCACGTTCCCGAGGACACTTACGCAAGTGCGCTCGTTCCTCGGGGCGTGCAACGTATACCGCCGATTCGTTAAGGGGTTCGCGAAGATAGCGCGTCCTCTGACCGACATGACGCGCAAGGATGCGGATCCTGACTTCTACAACCCCACGGAGGCCCAACTGAACGCGTTCGAGAACCTCAAGAGGTGTATGATCGCTCCGCCGATCCTCGCGCTACCGCGGTACGGCCGTCCGTACATGATCGACACGGACGCGAGTGCCTACCAGCTTGGCTGCACGCTGCTCCAGGAGCACGACCAGCCAAACGATTGGCGCCCCGTAAACTATTGGTCCTACTCGCTGAACGACAGCGAGCGCAACTACAGCGCCACGGAACGCGAGTGCTTCGCCGTAGTGTGGGCTGTCCGCACACTACGGCCGTACGTAGAAGGCACGAAGTTCACCGTGCGGACGGACCATGACGCCCTCCGATGGCTCATGTCCCTCACCGAGAGTTCCGGAAGACTCACCCGGTGGCGGCTACGTCTGGCTGAATACGATTTCACCATTCAGTACCGTCCCGGACGCGTGAATCAGGTGCCCGATGCCCTGTCACGACTCGTGTCGCCGAAGGTCACCGATGACCCTCGCTCCACCGTCGAGGTGGATGACGACATCCCCACTTTCGATGGGGGCACGACAGTTCAGGACGTATCGAACGAGCTCGCGGACCACGCTTGTACCGCGAGCTGTGATCATCAGGCCGTCCATGTCTTCGTAACGACACGGAACCAAGCCGAAGCCCGAACAAGGTCGCGCGTACAGACGCGCGACGAACCGCGAGGTGACGACGAATCCCCCGCTCTCTAAGGATCCAATTCGTTTTGGGAGGAGAACGACGAGTTCGACGCCGCCGACATCCAGCGCGCCGAAGACCCCGAGGCTGGCGCGCTCGACTCCCCGGTCGCCCCACCGCAGGACGACCTTCCGGCTCCTCTTACGATAGAGGAGATAGCCGAGGAGCAACGCGTGGATGACTTCTGCCAAACCGTTTTGACACGACAGTCAGAGTCCCGAGACTCCGCGTTCTTCGAGGACCACCAAGGGGTGCTCAAACGGAGACACCCCTTCGATCCTGATATCGTCCAGGTGGTGGTACCTCGGACGCTCCGCGCTAGGCTCCTCCGCCTGTGCCACAACCCGGCCATCGCGGGACACCCGGGCCAGAATCGTATGTACTTCGCCCTTCGACGCGAGTACTACTGGCCCCATCTCGCTGCAGATGTCGCTGCCACGGTGCGAGGGTGTCGGACTTGCGCGATGAACCGGGTCAAGTTGCGGAAACACCTCAACCGTTTGAAGTTGTTCCCCGCCCAGCGGCCACTCGAGAGCCTCGCGATCGACATCTTGGGTCCGCTCCCGAAGACGAAGGCAGGGAAACGTTTCCTCCTAGTTATCACAGACCGCTTCACTAAGTTAACACAAGTTGTCGCGCTTCGAACAGTGACCGCGTACACTGTCAAGACAGCATTCTGTGACTCGTGGGTCTTCAAATACGGCGTTCCGCGTTCGCTGTTGTCGGACAACGGTCCTCAATTTAACGCGAAGTTCTTCCACAGCGTGTGTCGCGTACTGGGGATAACTAACTTATATACGTCCGCGTATCATCCCCAGACGAATGGACAGGTTGAACGTTACAACCGGACTATTGCGTCGATGCTTCGGAACTACGTCAACGAGCATCAGGATGACTGGGACGTGTACGTGGGACCGCTTACGTACGCGTACAATTCCCACGTACACCGAACCACGCGTACGACACCCTTTGAGCTCGTGCTCAGCAGACCCCCGCCGGAGTTCTCCCTTCGAAGAGCCGACGGGGACGCGCCCCCTCCGGACAGGGGAGCTCAACGCGCAGAGTTTCTCAAGACTTTGGACGAGACGATCCAAAAAGCTTACGAAAGCTTGCATCGTACGCAAGCCCGCTACAATCGCGACTTTGATAAACGCGTACGAAGAATTAACACGCGACTCAAACCGGGGGACTACGTGTACCTCAACCCCACCGATGGCGCCAAGACGTCGAACAAGCTCGCGTCACCTGCCGTTGGACCATACCGCGTACTGGCCAACGACAAACGAACAATCACGATCGACCGTGATGGGGTGACGGAGCGCGTATCGGCGGACCGCTGCGTGTACGCGCCCCCTCCGACGGACGCGCCACGAGCAAGTGCAACAACCCCAGGTGACCTTGCCGACAAGGTCACCGAGGGCACGCAGTACGCGGTCGAGCGTCTGCTCAAGCATCGCGTGGTAGAGGACGGAACTACGGAGTTCCTCATCAAGTGGGCTGACTACAACGAGCCCACTTGGACTGCCCGAACACATGTTCCCGAGGAGCTAGTGTCGCGATACGCGAAACGACTGAGAACGCGTACAGGCAGGGAACTCA